>NC_136961.1:9660336-9702836 GCF_032717465.1 Coenobita brevimanus
ATTTGTTAAAGCAGAGAGGGAAGGTGACTGGCCATTCGATTTGTTTGCAGTGGAAAACATGCTCTCATATTTTTTCGCATCAGGTCATGTCCATTATGCACGCTATGGGCTCTATTATCTATGGTCTAACCAACGTCTTGATCCCGAACTTCTGAAGAGGTTTATGACTGGAGAGCATGCCATGCATCACCAAGATGGCCTGTGGAATGCTATATGGTCAGATCTCTTCACTAAGACCTACATGCGATATGGCAAAGGACCATCTGGCATCATAGGATCTGCTTTGAATGAAACCACTCTAGCCATTTGGGCCCTGTCTCACAGCACATGTGCACAGCTGATAAAGGACCTGGAAGCAATGAAAGATGGAGAAGCTCAACATGTTGTCACCTCCCACAAGGAGGAGCAACTGGCATGCATCACGGCAGATGTGACTGATAGAATGAACATGCATGATGGTCTTTCAACATGCATTGACATGACAATGATAAACATCCAGTCTCTGGTCTTGTTGATGTATTTCCTGGGCGAGTTGTTGATGATCCTACAGTTAATGTTCATTTTTGCCACGAAATTGGAACTGCCCAGTGGTTGGAATATGAGAGCCAATGGCCATCAGGCTTCCACAACAAGTTGAAAAGAAATGTTAAGACCTTAACAGCTGCAACGACACGTACTACTGAGGTTAGCCAAAGTCACATCATTGTTGATATCGAATTTATCTATGCACGTGTCATTGCAATAATGACATCATCAACAGAGACCATTGCACTAGAAAGACTATTCCCTCAAGAACTGGCTCCACACCCAAATTCTCTCATTAATGAGAATGGTGAAATGAGGACAAGCAGCAAGTCTGTACTCAAGAAACTTCAGATGGTATGTGGAATACGGCACTGTCAGCATCCATTTGAGGGTAATCCCATATAGCTACCATTGCATTTCTTGCAAAGCTTTCAACGTTCATCAGCACTGCAGTGTCCAGAATCATGCGATATACGGAGACAGCATCAGTCCTTCATGTGATGTTTGACAGATACTATAAGCTGAGTACACAGTCTTGCTGTCGAACTTCACGACAGAAAGGACTGAGTCGCGTGTTCAAGCTGACAGAAGAATCACCTTTACCCAAATGGCCATCATGTTGAACATAAGTGCAAACAAAGAACAGGTCATCCATGTGATTGTAAAAATGTTGTGCTCCATCCAGGTCCCACAAGAAATCTTCATCATCGTAACTGGCCCTGATCCACATCCAATAGAAGTTTGGGTTGGTCCACAGCAGACAGTAACAGCCCATGGGGAGGCAGATGTCATCATGGCATATCACACGATTCACGATGCTTTTGCAGGCTTTTCACCAATTCGGGTTGTAGGCTATCTGATGACACTGATGTGCTTCATATCCTTGCATATCACCTGCATGCACGAACCAACGGCCTGCCAACTACAGTTGAGGTAACCATGGAGTCATGTTCTGGAAAGCACACTGTCATCATTGTCAATGAGGTGGTCATTAAGCATGCTGCAGTCATCCTTAACCTTCTTGAAACTCATGCCCTAAATGGATGTGATGCAGTCGCTTCATTTGCTGGTATTGACAAGGCAACTGTGTTCAAAACATTTGAAAAGTTCTCTGGTTTGCTTCTTGTAGGTGATGTTGCAGCATCACCAGATGACGTGACTAGCTCTTGTTTGAAATTTGTAGCCATGTAATATGGGCGGGAGCCAGAGATATTGCTAGGCCACATGCGTGCTAATATTTTCAAGAGAAAACTTGCTAGTAAACAACATGCACCACCAAAGTTGAGCAGCCGTCCACCTACTTAAGGTGCATTTAAGCTACACTGTGAGCGAGCCCACTTCCAAACAGCTTTATGGAAATCAGCAGGCATGGTTTTGCCACCCAACTTAGACCCTCTGCAGCATGGCTGGGAAATGAATGGACAAGAACTGCGACCAAAATATGCTCTGCCTAGACAGTTAGCTGCACCAGATGAAGTGCTTAATCTCGCCAACTGTGGCTGCAAAAGTGGCTGCAAAACGACACACTGTCCATGCACAAAAATTACACTTCCGTGCTCAGACTTCTGCAAATGCAGGGGCCAAGCAGGCTGTCAAAACCCGGTCAAACTGAACATGGACAGCGGTGATGACAGTGGTGATGAGTCTGAATAAATATTGTGTGAATATATTATTATAAACATAATATTTTGTCAGAATTAATTTCTTGAATTGATTTCTAGAACTGAACACTCATAACCAGTCATATGACACCATTATGATAGAAAGTCTTTGTGTACTTTTTTCACGTATAGATAAATCATTATTACCATATTTCTAGTACTGTTATCTGATTGTTTTGTCAACAAAAATATAAAATAAAACAATTTACATCTTTAACAACCATTTAGAGTCATTCTCAGCATTTCATTGGATTCTTGGCAGTAATTTTGGATTTTGGCGTTTATATGTAAACGCTTAAAGTTTTAGGTCTGCCACTCATCATAATTGGATTTCAGAAAAAAAAAAAATAGTCTAGAAACAGTCATGAAAACTACTAAATGTTAAAAGACAAGGTCTAACGACTTCTAGCCTGGACTATTGCGGCAACCGAATGGAAAGGCGAAGATTGGAATCATCAGCGTACGAGTGAATAGGGTGAATAGGGTACAGCTTAGAAGGTCATTCATGAATAAAAGGAAGAGAGTTGGTGATAGGATAGAGCCCTGAAGAACACTATTGTTGATAGATCTAGGTGAAGAATGATGGCCATCTACAACAGCGGCTATAGATAAACCAGGTAGGGAGCTATAGATGAAGACACAGATGGAAGGATAGAAACAGTAAGAGGGCAGTTTGGAAATTAAAGATTTATTCCAGACTCGATCGAAAGCCTATGAGATGTTAAGTGTAATGGCAAAGCTTTCGCCAAAGTCCTGAAAGGAGGATGACCAGGAGTCTGGAAGGTAGGCTAGGTGAGAAGATCGCCAGTGGAGTATCCCTGACGGAACCCATACTGACGATCAGAAAGAAGGTTTTGATAAGAGAGATGCTTTAAAACTTTTCTGGTCAGAATAGACTCGAAAACTTTTGAGACACAGGATGTTAAAGCGATTAGATGATAGCTAGAGGGTTGGGAATGGTCACCCTTCTTTGGGACTGGCTGAATGAGAGCAAACATCCAGCATGAAGGAAAGGTGCAAGATGATAGACAAAGGCGAAAGAGTTTACCTAGGCAGGGTCTAAGCACAGAAGCTCAGTTCTTGAGGAGAACAGGAGGGACCCCATCAGGCCCATATGCCTTGTTAGTATTTTCGGGCCAGTGATGGCAAAAAATACATCTTCTGAAGAAATTTTGTCAGCCATGAGGAAGTCAGAGAGGGAAAGCGATGGAGGAACAGCACCGGAATCATCTAAGGCGGAATTGGAGAAAGAAGTATGAGCGAAGAGATGTGCTTTATCAGTAAAATAAATAGCTACAGATCCATCAGTGTAGAAAAGAGGAGGGAGGGATGATGAGGTAAAGTTGTTAGAAAGGTTTTTGGCAAGGTGCTAGAATGAGCAAGAAGAATTTGAGTTGGATAGTTGAGAGCATTTAGTATGGATGAAATTATTTTTAGCAGAGTGAAGAACAGACTTAGCACGATTCTAGGCAGAAAGATAAAAAAGATGTGATTCAGGGGTGGGTTGGCTCTGTTACCTTTTGTAGGCTCTCTCATACCCTCCCAATCTTTCTTCCACTATGCTTTTATACTCTGTCATTTTCTCACTATCTTGCAATTTCTCCACTCTTCTCACAGGAGCTGATTCCTCCTGTCTTCCCCTTCGTCTCCTCAACCACTTTCTTTGCATCTCTACCTTGGCCATCACTAAATGTTGGTCCGAGACTCCATTCCCCCACCCTCTCCACACTCTTGCATCCAACACTTGTCTTCTCATTCGCTCATCCACACACACGTAGTCTATCATTGCCTTTCGTTCAACAAGTTCACCATCCATCCTCCTCATTACTTTCCATGTATACCGGTGGATCATCTTATGACGAAAGTAGGTGTTGGCTATTGCCAACCCCTTACCAGCACAGATGTCCACCAAAGCACTACCATTCCCATCTACTTCAGCTGGCATACCCCACTGACCAACCACTCCATCCACTATTACATTCCCAACTTTGCCATTCATGTCTTCAATCAACAGCACTCTCTCGCTCCTCTCAAACTTGTCCATACATGCCCAAAACTGATCTTTCATTCTTGCCACTCGATCCTCTCACCTGTCCACTCACCTGTCCTCCAGCTAAATTGTTACCTATAAGAAAAGTGACTCACTTTACTGGAAGTCGTTCAGCTATTCCCACACGGACTGTTCCACTAACTATGGGGGACTTGAACTTCACCTCCACAAGAGGGACACTGTTACTGGTATCGATCCCTCGAAGGATCAAAATTCGGCAGGGTCTGACGCTTGCACTATTACTTTCAAGAGGAGGGATAGGGAAGCTTTTGCATCTCTCAGAATTGTTACCTCTCTTTACTCGGTGCCTAACACAGAGACTACACCTTTAAACAAGAAGGGGACATATCTGTCAGAGGAGTCACTTTGCTACATTTGGAAGGAGGACACTCCAAGCAACTACTACTACTATCATTATCTTCACAATTAAATGAGACTTCCATCATGTCACTCGTAGCAACATGACACACAGGTTTAGCTGAAGCCTCAGCACCTATAGGCTCTTTGCAAGTCTCATTCGTTACTTCATTTATGTTACATATTACAATGGGAGATTTTCCCTTACTGTGCCAATGTGAGCCTTCAAGTTTACATATCCCAAGGGCTTTGGGTCCATCCCATGCTTCTTCCAACACAATGCTTCCAAGTGACCTATCTTCTTGCAATAATTGCACCTTCAGACACATCTCCCTGACCCTCTTGCAAGGTTATTTCCTTATCCAGCCCACTCAATGGAGACTTAACACTTGTGTCCTTTTCTGTTGGATTTGACCTGCAAGGAGTTTACAAATGCAGGTTTATCTACTCTCCAATCTCTTGCAAAATTCTACGCTTTGTGACTATACTTGCACAACAAAGATAAATTATTGGCAGCGACTGCCACTTCAGAAGGAGTGCAGATGTCATGCTCAATCAAAAGGGTAGTGACGTATCTATCAGTGCTGTTAAAGAATTATTGTTCTACAATAATCATCTCCTTGAGGGCAGAGAAGCTATTTATGTTCTTGGCACATAGCCACCTGTCAAGCAAATCTGTGAGAGTACAGGCATGCTTCACGTGAGTCTGGTCGCTCATCTTAGGAGTGGTCCTGAACTTGGTGGAGTAAGCTTCATGGAATAATGCATAGGTTCTCATGGTACAGTTCTTTACCTCCTTGCAATATAAGCACTGTTCTACAGACAGTGCATCAAATGCCTCCTGGGTTTACCAGTCAGTACAGTGTGCAGCAATAGTACCTAAATTTCTTTTGACCATCAAAGACTTCCCACTGTCTTCGCAAACATCATATAATATCTAGTGATATCGTGTTCGTCTTGGGAATCAACTTAATTTTGAGGTGCACATCAAAGGTTACTCTAGTAGGCTGGCTAGAATAGCTTTCAAACCTCTCTTAACCTTACCTCATATTCTTCCTGTTGCCTAAGCTGAGTTTTTAATTTTAACTCACGTAACCACATGCGGGCTAACTCCAAGAAAACACTGTCACGGGACTCAGGACTAGTGCTTTGACTATTATTGGGTTGTTCGGGGGCAGTGGATTCTTCATGAGTGTGCATGGCTTGATTGTCTGGAATGGGGGACGGATCCCTGGAGGGATGGTTATCTCCAAACATTGTTTGCAGGACAAGATTCAAGAGTTATGTCTTATTCTTATGAGGTGAATGAGGCACATTTAGATGCTGAGCAAGGAGCTTGAGCTCATGTTTGTTCAACTTAGAAACTGCTGAGGGGGGGAAGGATTTGTCTAGGAATGCCTTAGCATCGGTTTCACTATATGGAGCCATTGCTACGGATTACAGAGAAACTGAGATTTTTCCAGTAGGTGAACAGATACGTGTGTGCCTTGTATATCTGATAACTCCATCTGGTGATAGATCGCAGGGCAAATATCGTGAGTCCACTGAATATTAAATGATTCCTGGGAAGGTTAGCTAGTATAAGTGTGGATATGAAGTGGATTCTTGCCAGGTGAGCGGTGAGCTCACAAGGTAGGGTGGACTCAAAACAAGCAATCACACAATAAGGGAGGAAGAAAAAAGACATGATAGTTTGTTTTTGAACAAAAATATATTCTTAAATCTACCTTATACACAAGAGCAAGAAGGGGGAAAACTGGTTGAAAATACAAATTATCAAAAGGGGGATGCACAACGGTATTTTACAGTACAATCAATGAGTTCATAAAGGGGAGGAATTTTACTTGAACAAATCTAACATACACAGGACACACCCGCCGCATCCCGACCGATTTTTCACCACTGCCCCCCCCCCCTCCCCCAATCCCGGCAGATTTTCGAAAAGTTTTGTTTTGGCTAAAACCTCCACTTTTTATAAGAAACATAGGAAAATGCCCATAAAAGTGCTCAGTCGAGCTTATAATTGCGTTATACCGGTGTCCCTTTGAATATTTGGTATCGTCTTCTGTGAGCCGTGCTCCAGAGAAAACGTTTTCTATGGGAGGAGTAACGATTCCAAACCACTCATAAACGGTTAGATATTTATTTATTTGGTACGAATTTATATGCAGTACAAGATTATATTGGTTTTCAGACAGTAATATAGGCGATATAAGCGTTGTTGCACCCACCAAACACATCAACATACCTTACCTTCCTTTACGACATTACCGCCTCATCACTTCTGTTTGTTTTTTCCTCTGGCTTGTTTCTTCGATTGTCCTCCACCTCAGGAATAACTTTCGCCTTGAATTTCGTCATTGGAGAGATCGTGGCGCGACATGTCTTTACTGGCCAGGTCACTGTTAGCAGATGAGTTGCCGAGAAAATGGCGTGCTGGGGGGGAGGTGGGTAAGGAGGGCCCAGGCAGTATCCCTGCATGACGAAGGGTAGAGGAAGGTCTCCCACATATGTCTACCAGTAATCACCCACGAAACTTTAAAAATGTGCAAATGATGGACCTCGTAATTCCAAAACGTATGGATACATCATCAGGTGTCTATCTGTCTGTCTATCTATATATTGCCAGATGCCTTAATCCCTTATACGGGGTGCCCACAAACAAATCGCCTCCACGTCACCCTGTCCCCCGCCATTTCACTACCCTGCTCCCACTTCACATCCCCCTCTCTCATATGCCTCTCCACTCCATCCCTCCATCTCATCCTTGGCCTTCCCCTCCCTCTCTCCCCCTCCACCTCACTCACATACACTCTCCTCGTCAGTCTCTCACTCTCCAATCTCTCCACATGGCCAAACCACCTCAGTGTGTTTCTCTTAACGCTGCCTATCACATCCACATCCACACCACAACGCTCCTTCACATCCTCATTTGCCAGTCTGTATCTCCATGTGACTCCACAGGCTCCTCTTAAATAACTCATTTCCACTGCTCTCACTCTTGACTTGTGTCTCTCCAACAACGTCCAAGCGTCACTTCCATACATTAGAGTTGGTATCACAATACTGTCATGTAATGACTTTTTCACTTCCATGCTCACTTCCCTGTTTCTTATTACTGTCTTCAAGGAACCAGGAACCTTTCTTCCTTTTTGTACCTTTTCAAGCACTTTACCCTTCAAACTTTCATCCTTACTCATCACACTACCCAAGTACTTAAACGTACTTACATTTTCCATTTCCTCATCATCCAAACTCACTGTACATTCACTGACTTCACCTCTCTCGAAGACCACAACTTTACTCTTCCCTACATTCGCCTTTAGATTCCGTTTCTTACACACTCCCCCAGACTCATCCACCAAGCCTCTCAGCTCCCCTTCGTCTTCTCTTAACAACACAGTATCATCTGCAAAGAACAGAAGAGGGAGTTTCCAAACACTGCTCTCTCTCATTAGGGCCACTCCAACATCCACTGTCCTACCTTGTATCTCTTTTATAACCCCATCCATATACAGACTGAACAACCATGGAGACATGACACATTACTGTTTCAACCCAATCTTCGAATAGAAAAACTCACCCAGTTCACTATACACACGCACTACAGCTTTAGCACCCTCATATATACTCTTCACGGCATTCGACAACTTCCCATATACTCCATATTTTCTTAGTTCTTTCCACAGTCCTTCTCTATCCACGCTGTCATATGCTTTCTCCAAATCCATAAAGGCCGCATACAACTTCTTTCCCGTCTATAGAAACTTTCCACTAAAGATCTAGGAATGAATATCTGATCTACACAACCTCTTCCCTTCCTAAAGCCTCGCTGTTCTTCTCCAACAAATTCCTCTGTTATTTCCCTAACTCTGTAAATAAGTATCCTACCATATACTTTTCCTATACATTATGAAGACAAATGCCCCTATGATTACCATACACTTCTTTTTCCCCTTTCCCTTTGTACAAGAGAATTTATACCTGACTTCCAATCCTCCGGGACTCTACCTTCCTCCCATGCCAATCTGCACATCTTCCACATCCATTCTATTAAAATCTCTTCCCCATGTTTCAGCATTTCACCACACACTCCATCAATTCCTTGGGCTTTCCCCATTTGACTTTCTTCATTGCTTCCACAACTTCCATCCTACTGATTTCTTCCTGTCTTCTCACCTCCCTCCTTCTCCCAGCCATTCCCCAGCCACTTATACTCACATTACTTTCATTCTCCATGTTAAACAATCATTAAAGTGTTCTCTCCATCTGCTCATTTTTTTCCCTTCACTAGTAATCTACCATATTTATCTTTCATTCCCCTACTAACTTCATTGCCACCCTGTCTGACACTCTTTACCTCTTTCCAGAACATTTTCTTACATTCCCTCCACTTAACACTCAAATTCCTTCCAAATTCCTCATCCACTCTCTTCTTACTCTCTCTTACTAATCTTTTCACCACTCTCTTCCTTTCTACATATAACTCTCTCTTCCATCTCTCAACTTCTTCCACGCCCCACTTTCTCATCCATTCATTATATGCTGTCTTCTTTTGTGCCACAGCCTGTCTCACCTCTTCATTCCACCATGCTGTTCTTGCACCCCCTTTTGTCTTCTCTTCACCTCACACACCACCTCACATGCTGCATATATTTCTTCTGTGAATATCTTGCACACAACTTCCATGTCCCCCATCTGCTCCAATTCATATTTACTCAATCGTTCCTCCACTTCTCTTTTATATTCTGCCTATTTCTTATCCTCTTGTAACCTTTCCACTCTCCTTGCATATACTCCTTCCTCCCGTCCCCCTTCTTATATCTCCATTTTACTTGGACATTGATTCTGACCACAACCAAGTGGTGGTCAGAAAGTCCACTCTCCCAGCCTCTATATGCTCTTGCATCCATTACACATCTTCGCATCCTTTCATCCACACACACATAATCAGTCATTGCCTTCCTTTCATTCAGTTCACCACCCACCCTTCTCATCACTCGCCATGTATACCTGTGGATCATTCTATGCCTGAAGAGGGTATTGGCTATCACCAACACCCTCCCAGCACAAATGTCCACTAACGTACTCCCATTCTCATCTGTCTCAGCAGGCACACCCCACTCACCAACTATTCCATCCACTTTCACATTCCCAACTTTACCATTCATATCACTGATCAAAAACACTCTCTCATTCCTTCTAAACTTTTCCATGCACACTTCTACATTTGTCCAGAACTCTTCTCTCACCCTTCTAGCACGATCTTGAGTTGGCGCATACACACACACAATCGCCCACATTTGTATTCCAACTTTCAACTTTACCCACACAATCCTTGACCCAACTGATCCATACTGTCTTATGCTCTTCTTCTGTCTTTTACTCACAACTATACATACTCCTTCCTTTGCCCTCTCATTCTCATCTACTCCTGCGCATATACCCCATCCATACTCCTGTTCTCTCACACTTTCTCCTTTCCATTTTGTTTCAGGTATTCCACATACATCCACTTTCGCACCCTCAAGCACCTGGACAATCTCTCTCTCTTTCACCTCATCATTCGCTCCTCTTACATTCCATGTAGCCATTACCAAGTCCTTTGTCCGGTCCTGGGTCATCATCGTTTGGTCAGTCCTTGTCCGAGGCTTCTTGTTTGTTTTTTTAGTTAGTTGTTTTCCGGGGAGGGGCACTAATCCTCCACCAACCCTTGTAGTCGCCTTTTACGACAAGCAGGGATACTGAGGGAGTATTCTTGAAAAACCACCCTACCCCCAGGGGGGGTACTTATAAAGTACTTATAAAGTATTTTATGCTTAGAATTGCATAAGCTTGCATTTCCCATGGTTTCCGGAAAAAATAGTGAATCACCCTGTGTGTGTGTGTGTATATATATATATATATATATATATATATATATATATATATATATATATATATACTGTATATATATATATATACAGTAGTCCCTCCAATATCCGATGTAATAGAGCCAATGGCATGTCCGGATAGTGATCCCATTCGGATATTGGGCCTCAGCCTCCTGGACTTGTACTTATGGACCCTAACTCAGAAAAACACCTATACAACTCCCTCTGGACATGCATAGCACCTATTTAAGCCCCAAATCACACCAATAAAGGACAAAAAAGACTGAAATAAATGCAAAAGAACCATAAAATGAGGTTTTTGAGGTAGGTTTATACAATATTAAACATTCTGGGTACTTACAAGTCCCTGGCTCCTGGACTGGTAGTTATGGACCCTAACCTAGCCTAACTCAGAAAAACACCTCCCTACTGGACATGCATAGCACCTAAGACCCTATTCGCACCAATAAGGGACATAAAAGAGTGAAATGAGGTGTTAGAGGTAAGTATTGAAAAAACGGTACAGTACAATATGAAACATTCTGGGTACTTACAGCAAGTCCTTGGCCATCTTGCCGTATAACCGGCCTCCTCTCAGACTCTGACAGTAAGAAGGAGTTCCTGAAGCACTTGTAGTACACTGTTCATGAAGTCTTGCACAGAACTTAGTTATTTGCACTCAGAATTCCATAAGTAAATTAGACAGAGGAAAACCAAATGGTCCTGATGAAATTTCATGTTGGGTGCTACGAGAATGTGCAAAGAAGTTAAGTAAACCATTATTTTTAATTTTCAAGAAATCCTTGAGTCAAGGTAAACTACCTGATATTTGGAAGAAAGCAAACATTGTCCCCTTATTGAAGAAAGGGAACAGACAAAATCCACTCAACTACCGACCAGTATCACTGACCAGTGTTGTAAGCAAGGTATTAGAAAAGCTTTTAAGAAAAGCTTGGGTAAATCATCTAGAAGAACACAATATGATAACAGAAAGACAGTTTGGTTTCAGAAAAGGAAAATCATGTGTTACTAATCTGTTGTGCTACTATGACAGAGTAACAGACACAATACGGGTAAGAGAAGGATGGGTGGACAGAATCTATTTAGATTTCAAGAAAGCATTTGACACAGTACCACACCAAAGACTTTTATGGAAACTGTACCATCAAGGAGGAATTCGAGGCAAACTGTATTGTTGGATGCAAGATTTTCTCATAAAAAGAGAAATGAGAACAGTACTAAGTGTTTGAGAGAGTGTGTAAGAAACGGAATCTAAAGGTGAATCTAGGTGAAGTTAGTGAATGTACAGCGAGGTTGGATGGTGAGGAATTGGAAAATGTGAGTACGTTTAGGTATTTGGGTAGTGTGATGAGTAAGGATGGAGGTTTGGAGGGTGAAGTGCTTGAAAGGGTACAGCAGGGAAGAAAGGTTGCTGGTTCTTTGAAAGCAGTGAGAAGAAACAGGGAAGTGAGCATGGAAGTGAAAAAGTTACTACATGACAGTATTGTGATACCAACTCTAACGTACGGAAGTGAAGCTTGGACATTGTTGGAAGGACACAAGTCAAGAGTGAGAGCAGTGGAAATGAGTTATTTAAGAGGAGCCTGTGGAGTCACGTGGAGAGACAGGCTGACGAATGAGGATATAAAGGAGCGTTGTGTTGTGGATGTGGATGTGATAGGAAGCGTTATGAGGAACACACTGAGGTGGTTTGGCCATGTGGAGAGGATGGAGGGTAAAAGACTGACGAAGAGAGTGTATGTGAGTGAGGTGGAGGGGGGAAGAGGGAGGGGGAGGCCGAGGATGAGATGGAGGGATGGGGTGGAGAGGTATATGTGAGAGGGGGGTGTGAGTTGGGAGCAGGGCAGTGAAATGGCGGGGGACAGGGCGACGTGGAGGCGATTTGTTTGTGGCCACCCCAAACGGGATTGAGGCGTCTGGCAATAGATAGATACAGTAGATAGACTAAGGGGAAATTACTCATCATGGAAAGAAGTGACTAGTGGAGTACCACAGGGCTCAGTGCTGGCACCAATCATGTTTTTAGTGTATATAAATGATATAGACAGTAACACTGGAAATGATAGCTATCTAAATACGTTTATAGATGATGCAAAAGTACAAAGGAGAATTACTAACAGACTCTTGTAAAGAGCTACAAGAAGAATTAAATAAACTTCATGAATGGAGTAATACATGGCAAATGGAATTCAATGTGGACAAGTGTCATGTAATCAAGTTTGGTAAAAGTGGAAAAAGACCTGATTGGGATCATACGTTAGGAAATAAAACCCTACACACATCAGAAAGAGAGAAGGACCTAGGTGTAATTATCAATAACAGACTATCTCCGGCTGACCACATCAGTGAGAAGTTACGGAACATGTATACACTGCTTGCAAATGTGAGAATAGCATTCACATACATAAATGAAGACATGCTAAGAACGATAATAACCTCATTCATCAGACCAACCCTGGAGTATGCATCAGTAGTCTGGAGTCCTCATCTCAAAAAACACATAGACAAGATTGAAAAAGTTCAAAGGGCCGCTACAAGATGGGTACCAAGCTTAAGGGATCTAAGCTACGAAGAAAGACTAAATAAACTGAATCTACCAACACTACAGGAGAGAAGGAAAAGAGGTGACATGATAATGCTATATAAATGCATATCAGGGAAGGAGAAAGTAGACATAAATGATTACTTAACCTATGGGGAAGCATCAGCAAGAGGACACTGCAAAAAACTGCATAAGAAGAGAGGTGATAAAGACGTAAGGAAATTCAGTTTCCCAAACAGAGCAATTGATCAGTGGAATGCACTACCGAATGAAATAGTGTGTGCCAAAACAATTCACAAATTTAAGGATATGTACGATAAATATGGTTTAAGACACGGGACAGTACGAGCTTGACTCATTCCTGTAAAGATACAATTAGGTAAGAACAATTAGGTAAGAACACACGTCTTCATTCTTCAGTCTAGTTATAATTAGACACACACAACCATCTATAATGGGGAAAGAGAGGAAAGCCAAGAGAGAAAGGGAAGATGAGTGAAGGAGAGAAGGGAGGAGGGAGGGATTGTTGTGATGATATTATACAGCTACAAGTGCACACCACGGTCGTGGCAGCATTTCATGAGGGACCCAACTGGGCATTTCAATCATTAACATAAATAAAAATTGACGCTGCAGGTGAGAAAACGTGGTGTGAAGGAATATTGATAGAACACGTGTGTTTGTATCATCACGATTAAAAGCTCACCGACACTTTTTTGCCGGCTGTGGCGATGAAAGATGTTTCATGAAATATTTGTGTAGCAGTAATATGAGCACATAAGGGTATGGGAAGAAAGGAAACCATCTGACGTCCGGAAATGAATGGGAAATATGGGAGACAGAACAGTTTTTTTTAGTAGGGGAACAGCCAGAGAACCTTTGCTCGTGAGCACCAATTTAGCACAGTTTCCACTAGCGAAAAGACTGCCATAAAAGGATAGTCATCAAACGAAAAAAAAAAGAAAAAAAGAATATGGATGCTTTTATATACATCTATACGACTGTATGTAGTTCAGGATGTAAGTACCTCTCCAAACGAAGAACTTAAGAAACCGTCTTGTATCATTGCACTGTTGTGTCATCGGTAGTTATATCACACTGTATTTGCCATATTATTTACGTGCCATATTCTGCTCATATCTGCCTAGCCTTTAGTGACATTATTCTCCTGTGCGTTGGGGTTTATAAGGAAAGGTTATAAAGAGTCTAAGTTAATAATGAATATGAAGAGACCGCGGCCCACTCCAAATACTTTTATGATTAGCAGAGTGTTTGATATCCTTGAACATGACTGTGATGAATGATGCACATCTCCCATACCACTTGCTTTGGCTACATGTTATTTGCTAGGAAAACACTCTCGGGATGTTGGTTGTAAGAGTATCAAATGACTTGGTGACGGACTGATGGCTGTAAGAAGTGAAGCCTGTTTGTCCGGTATAATTTAATTATTCGTTGAGTGAACGAATTTATTACCAGTAAGAACAAGGCAGATTTTAAGATATATAACGGCATTAATTTTACTCGAATATTTATATATTGCTTATTCTGTTCAGATTTCAATCAAGTTGTGTCATATTTAAGTAAAAACCACTTCGTCACGAAGGTAGTGGTTTGTTGCTTACTCTAGTTTTTACTCAAAGTCAGCCTAAATTTGCGTCATCTTCATGTTGAACGCTAAGCTGTAACAACAGATAAACACTAGAATGCTATGCTAGGCTCGAAGAGGTGCCCAGTGAACCCTATTTGTCTGAGACTTTAATCCACCTTTGAGTGATGGAATACATTATCTTTAGGGACACAGCAGAATATAAATATACATGGCTTAATTTTTATTACTCTCACATAAAATGCGTATTCTGTTCAAAGTTCAATCTGGTTGTCTCATTTTAAAGTAAAATCTAATACGTAATCCGTATTGAAAACATTTGTTAAGCATTTCCTACCTGAGGTACCCAGCGTTTCACAGGTAAGCCAGGTTACAGATAATTTCTTCTGTGGTCGGGGTTGGTGGCTGTGTCTCTTTTACGAATCCCCAGGCAAGTTCCATACAGATTCTTGTGACCTTCCTGCGGACCCTGTTATGCCTGTGCTGATATTCAGCACTATAGATTGAAAACTGTCGCCGTACATAGCGGTTAGACAAACAGAAAAAGTGTGATTTATTTATTGCATGGGCATGTCTTGGTTTACCAGTTGGTTCAGGAACCTTTACGAAAATAACCTCTTCATGCCGAAGATTAAGTTTATGTTCTATTTTTTTTTTTTTTTTTCTGTTTACGGTTTCATTCAGCTTGAGAAAGAATTTCACACTAAAATAATCAGATAATGCCTTCACTGACCCTATCTCTACTAGACGACTTTTCTGATCTGAATAATATCTTTTCGAGGTAGCAAGTTTAAAAGACGCCATCGTAGCAAAAGAGGTGAATCTCACTTCGAATGAACAAGCAAAGCGATGTTTACGTTCAGCTGAGAAATGGGCGGCCCGACACGACATGGCCCGACCGCAATGGTTTTCAGAGACTAATAACTTTCTACTATGTGAGATAGAGAAAAAAGTCTTTCAGCAGGTAGCAGATATATTCAATAAATTTTGTTTTTAGATATATATTTATTCATGAGACCAAAGAAACCCCTTGAAATCCCAGCTTTCAATGGGAATGTACCAAGGGCTTCAGTTGACATGCTCCACGAAGAAATCGAATTAAAGATTTCCTCTTGTAGCACTGTGCTTTCTTGCATGAATTCAGACAATTAAATATCGGGTATTTCTCTCATAATTTTTCTTGAACGTTTTTTCTATGTTAAGGGAGTGAAATCAGCAAGAGTAATCCCCCCATTTCTGAGTTTTATCATGTTATCAATAGCCAAGCGTTTACCGACGCAGTTCGTTGCCGCTTGTGTGATAAATGCTATGGTGCCTCGCTATATGCACATCCAGAGAGAAAACGTGAGAGAAAACGAAAGTAAATATTTTAGTTCAATTATTTTTCTGTAATTGTTCAACACCCTCACCAGAAATAATGACAGTTTACACTAAGATGAGGTTATGATGATAGCCATATGTACAAACGGTCGGTCGCTCGTCACCCTATCACAACGCGCACTTTACTGGTAAAGTATTACCATCACTCGTCGTAGCGGAGATGTTTTGATTCCCCTCCGCGCCGGGTCCAGTCAGCCCAGCCAGACAACAGGAAACCTCACCAAACTCCTAACTGGCGCACTCATTCAGTTTACTGAAATGTTTCTCTAAAATATTCCAGACGTATCGATCTACGTAATTAATCAAATGTCTAGGTCAAAAGAAGAATAGAACTGGCAAAATTCACCACGAAAGTTGCAGTAGCAGCAGCACTAATAGTAGCGGTGGTAGTAGTAGTAGTAGTAGTGGTGATAGTAGTGATGGTACCTATCATTAGGTGTTAGTGCTGCTATTTTTGTTGCTGATGATGTTGTTGACGATGATGATGATGATGATGACCACCAATTCCCATCTAAGAACTACTGTAATGCAATATACAGGTGAACGTATCGTGAAGGTGTACTTTACAGAGAAGTAATGAAAAGTAATAGGACGAGCTTCATTTCCTAAACCAGTGCCCTGCAACAGACGGCAAATGCACTCGTGGCCATGATATCAGCAGTCCACCCCCTCACCACTTGACCCACACTTAACCCTCCCACACCCATGCACACACACGCACGCACACACATCACAGTAATTT
This sequence comes from Coenobita brevimanus, assembly GCF_032717465.1. Classification (NCBI taxonomy): domain Eukaryota; kingdom Metazoa; phylum Arthropoda; class Malacostraca; order Decapoda; family Coenobitidae; genus Coenobita; species Coenobita brevimanus. The sequence goes on from NC_136961.1 coordinate 9,677,097, forward strand.
AGGCGGAAATGGTGTAAGAGACAAGATGCATTAAGCCAGGTCTGTCTGTACACTATAATATTGTCTCTTAGGTTATTGGAATATGAGGTTGTCTTGTGTATTATATATCAGTAACTACCTACCTTTCTGTCCTTTTATCTATCTGTTTATCTGTATGATAGAGAGAGAGAGAGAGAGAGAGAGAGAGAGAGAGAGAGAGAGAGAGAGAATCATGACTTGAGGGCAGGGGTGAGTAAGGAATGGATTAAATTTGTGTCTAACGACTATACGTGGGTCATCAGGGCAGACAGTAATGTTTTCTGAGTCGCAGTCTTCCCCTGGCAAACGACCCTCAGTAATCGGTATACATCCAGATCCCATATCGTACTGCTGGGTGAACAGGGACAAGGGGGAAACAAAATTAGTCCACTTGTCTGCCCAGCTAGAAAGTCGACTTCGGGTTCTCTCAGCTGCGAGCTAGATGTGCTAACCACTGAACCCCCGGCTCCCCCTTTGACTGAGGGAAGAGAATATGAGGGAGGGAGGGTGAGAGGGAGTTACGATGTGAGAGGGCTGGGTACTGACAGAGCATGACTGTCTCCATTGATAACTGTGCTACGTGGAGAGAGAGAGAGAGAGAGCATCTAGTCTTTACACGTTCTCTGCCTCTTTTATGTTTCTTTCTGGTGAACTGAGAGTTTGTGAATTGTTAAGTATTACGTGAACTGCATGCATGAGCTCACGCGTATGTGTAAGAGTATCTGTAAGAACGTTGGAGGGGAGGGAATGAGGTGTGTGTGTGTGTGTGTGTGTGTGTGTGTGTGTGTGTGTGAGTCAGCGGGTGAGGCGATGATAGGAGTATGAATAGTGAATTTATCGTTGTGTGTGTGTGTGTGTGTGTGTGTGTGTGTGTGTGTGTGTGTGTGTGTGTGTGTGTGAGGCGATGATAGGAGTTTGAATAATGAATTTATCCGTGTGTGTGTGGGTGTGGGTGAGAGAGAGAGAGAGAGAGAGAGAGAGAGAGAGAGAAAGGCCGTTGACTGTGTGTGTGTGTGTGTGTGTGTGTGTGTGTGTGTGTGTGTGTGTGTGTGTGTGCTGCTTCTAATCTAATGGTCATTCAACCTAAAACTATTTCCTGTGGCCGCCCCGCACATGAAGTTGATTGCAGTTCCTCCCCTGTCTGTCTGTCTGTCTGTCTCTCTCTTTCTCTCTCTCTCTCTCTCTATCTATCTATCTATCAATCTATCTGATCACAAAGGAAGGGAAGCCAGCGCAACACCTCTCCCTGACAGACTCAGCCACACTTCAGCATAACACACTGAACCAGAACCGTATTTTGCAACTGCTCATCCTTGTTATTTTCTCTGCATATTCTATACTGTTATATATGCCTCTCTCTCTCTCTCTCTCTCTCTCTCTCTCTCTCTCTCTCTCTCTCTCTCTCTCGGGGGAGGGTAGGAGTGGAGGGGACTTGCTGACTCATCTTGGTACAGCTGATGCATACCACGCTGGGTGACTTGAGAGGGACCGGTATATTGGTTGCTGGGTCAGCGGATGGGAGAAATAGGTCTACTGGGGAATAGGTTCATGCGGTAAATAAATCCATGGCTGAAATAGGTCGGTGTATGATAATACGTAGGATCATGGCTGGAATGTATGTGTGTGGGAAAATAGATCCACATGGGAATAAGTTGTTCGGAGAAATATGCTGAAAAATAGACATGGGTCCAAAAAGTTTAATAAACAAATCCATGAGGAAATTGGCCCGTGGTGAAAATAGGTCCACTTGGGGATTAGGCGTTTCCCATGGGAAGAAATGGGCCCATGAGGCAAAACACGTTCATAATACGTTCAAGAGGGAAAGTAGGTTCATGGAGGGAAACTAAGTATATTGCGCAAATGGGCTCATAGTAAAAAAAAAAAAAAAAAAAAAAAAAAAATGGCCTATGTGAACAATAGGCTTAACGCAGAAAACAAGTCCATAGGGTAAGATAGGTACATGGCGACAACATGTTATGGGGAATAGGAGGTCAGTGAGGAAAAGTAGGGACATAAAGAAAGTAGGTTCATGTGCAGAATAGGTCATTGGGTATAACAGCTCCATAATGGAAAATTTGGTAAACGAGGAAAATATAACCCTACAGAAAATTTGATTAGTGCAGGAAATGGTCCGGGGAAAAACATTTGGATGGGAGGATGGCCCGTAGGGGGTGGAGTCGGAGACAGGCTTTTCAGCTTGGTGCCAGTCCTTTATTTCTTTACTAATTCACTTCAGACATCGAATTAGGCCATGAGACCCAGACACCTTTTTTGAAGAAACTTTGACACTTTTAAAGGTATTTATGGGTTGAACGTTAAACCATATAAGCACACAGTTTTTCGGAGCCAATGTTCTGTATGTGCATTATTATCATGGCATTTTGCACAGAAGCATGTCACTATACTGCAACAATGTGGAGACCTTCTGCCATTCGTTTCGAAATATTGGCGATCTTTCACATTTTCTCCTTAATATCCAGGTTGTTTGCAGCAGTAGCATTCTACACAACGAGATAACTATGTGTATCTTGCAAAATAAATCGCCCAGAGAGAAGTGCTACAAAGTCTCCAGGATCTATCTATCTATCTATTGCCAGACGCCACAGTCCCGGAAGGGGTGGCCATTTGACTTTGAGTTATTTGTTTTACGGGAAGGGGCACTGACCTTCCACCAACCCACTTGTTGACACGTAGGGGGCACGTATGGTTTGGTTATATGGTTACCACCCAGCGTTGTAAATGGTTTCTTGACTTACAGGAAACCATTTGGCTTGTCACTCAATGTAAAGCCACCTGTAAAGGAAAGAAAAGCAATAAGAAGTGACAGGAAAAATAGGAGAAATAGGAAGAGAGGAGGGCAGGCACAGAAAAAGAATGATAAGGGCTAAGGAAGAAGTAGGCAGCACTACATCAAGTGAGTGGATAATGGTCGCCACCACCTGCTGTACACTGACGCTCCCTCCAAAATGGTGGTGTCTTAGCTGTTCGGATGGTTTTAACAATTCGTCTGTGAAATATTCTTTCTAGCTGAGACTAAAGGCTTTCATTCCGTGCACTTGATGCAAAATTTCAAAATATTATCACAGTGCGGTTGCCACTCCTTAAGCAGGAATGGAGCAGGTTCAAAATGACGTCCTGTACGTAAGGTATAGAAGCATTCGCGCAAAAACGGACGCAAAGCCCAGTTCTAAGCTTATGAACTAAAAGACTTTCGGTATTCAAGTGCAAAACTACTCGCAACGTCTTGCTAACCTTCGTCGGAGTCGCAAAATCGAACCGCAAAAATATCGATTTTGTTCTTTCTTACTTCATCAGTCATAACTCCAAAACAAGAAGGCGTACGCGAGCGTATTATACACCAAAACGCTGCCTGTCAAGTGTAGATGTTTCTTTTCATGTTTAGAAAAGCAGTCAGGCTACGGTTCGCGAGTTTTGGCCTGAAAACAGCATCACGGTCACACGCAAGTACACCACTTTGCGCAATATTGCTTAGCTACAGTTCGCCAATAGTTAAAGAACGTGCCAAAACACTTCTGTTCACGGGAAGGCACCCTCGTTTTAGTATTTCAGTATGCTATGCATGTAACAACCCAAGTCTAATACTTGCTTGATGCTTAATTATATTTCCACAAAATGATTACAAACTAGAAAAAAAAAAAAATCTTTAAAAATGATTGTTAAGAAGTAGGAATGGCAAAAATACAAAGATAAGAGATGAAATAAAGCACAGAAACATGAGTGCATTCAGGACGGGAGGAGATTTGGAGACCTATACCCAATACTACATTCCACAAGATACAAGGTTGTGGCTGCGTGGAATGTAGTAATGGGTATAGGTCTCCAAATCTCCAACCATCATACATGCTCTCTTGATTCTGTGCTTTTTTCATCTCTTATCTGTTCACTTTTGTAATTCCTATTTCTTAACAATCATTTTTAAAGAAAAATTTTGTTTTCTGTTTAGATTTAAAAATCAGACCTAAAGCTTCTCGCCGTCTGTCGACGCGTTTTTACTCTGGCTACCTCAGGACGACTTTCTTCACCTTAGGCAAAATCCAAAAGTAAAAGGCCTGAAAAATGTCTCGCTTAACGCGTGGAATGCTGCGGTTCTCTTACAATGAATAAAAACATTTGAATGTACCGAAAAACTCAAAGCAGACTTTTCCGGAGGAGTACGTAATAAATTACATGTATTATACGCGTATACTTTGCTGTACACTCTCTCTCTCTCTCTCTCTCTCTCTCTCTATATATATATATATATATATATATATATATATATATATATATATATATATATATATATATCCTCGCATTTCCAGCACCCACTGTCATCCCCACACTTTTTCACCCTCACTCTCCCTCTAGTTTTCAGCTATCTTCGCCCTTATCTCCACCCTTCCTGAATCTTACCGCCCCTCTACCTTCCATTCTCTCACAGTCGTATCTTTCCATCTCTCATCCTCGCCGTTACTTTTATCCACCTCCTCACCATTTCTCACCTTTACCCACACCCAAACCATCTCTTACTCTTACCCGCATCCTTTCATCATCACCCCAAGCAACACTATCACCTTCACTCTCATCCACATCCCCATCCTCACCTTTCCACCTCTCACCCTCATTCTTATTCTCACCCTCACTTTTCCACCTCTCATCCTCACCCTCATCTTCACCCTCTCTCACCTTTATTCACACCCTCGCTCTGTCTCACTCTTACCTTCACCTTTACATCATAATCCTAAGCATTACAATCACCTTCACTTTCATCCATACTCTGTCTCAAATTTTTCCATCTTTCATCTTCCCCCCTCTACGCCTTCATCTTTCCATCCCTTATCTTCCTGATCACTTTACCTTTCCACCCACTCTCCGTGCACTACACTTGACCCTCCATATATAATAGTAGGCGCTAATTATACACGAGAATGCCACACAAAGTATAAAAACCCTTGTTAAAGGCCACTCAGTACTCCTTCATTACCTTCTCTATATTTAACACCACCACACTTCGTAAAATTCAATTCGAGTATTTAATCCGTTCAATGGGATGATCTTATATTTTGTTCTGGTTATCCCTGTAAGTTTTTATTCATCCTGATTACACTAAATGATAGCTTTTACCCACGTCGTGTAATACCATAATATACAACAGGTGTTGGTGTTGTGGCCCCACTCTCATCTAAAACGTGTAGCTGGTGGGATGCAGGTTTAAGCTGCACTCCTGCAATCCACCATCCACCATCCCTTTCCTTCTGGGAGTGAAGAGGGTGGCTGAGAGATGCTGTATAACCTGACAGTTCAGCCCCTCAGGCATCTCTTTATCACCGCCTGAAAGCATCTTTCTTTTACCGATATGTATCAGCGATACTTACTCATCTTCATCTTCTTGAAGAAATCCTTGACCTCAGTGGCCACACCTCATATTGACCAATGTACAAAGTCTACCTTTGCAGGATGTATTATCCCCGTTTTGCTCCACTACCCACCACCATGACCACCCATCTTGCCAACCCATCTCGACCCATCCCACCCTTTTTCTACCACCCCAGCATCGTACATCTGTGACTTATACCCTCCCATCGCTAACGTTATCCCTTATAACATAACATTTGTTTTGAGGGGTGTTATTGACCTAATTTGCCTCACCAACATCCGTTAATTTTCTTTTAAATGTTTTCCCCTCTGACCATACACATGATGGTCTGTTCCGTAAGTCTCGGCAGTGTCACTCTCCTTTCAACTATCACCTCGTTAGCGATAATACCCACCGTCCACATTGAATGCATGTTGTGGGTGTCTCATTCTGGTCTGGAGCAATGGTATTAGTTGGCGTGATTTTATGACAAGTTGGTGAAAGGTCAATAGAATCAGTTATAACGATATTCAAATCGTCAAATTCGTTCCTATCCCAGACAGGTATCGTATTCAGAGACTTGCAGGCAGCACATTACTTCTATAACCATTAGAGCGATGTCGGAAAGGAACGCCTTCATGTGGTGACATCAATATAACTGAGCGACTCCTCTGCCACAAGTCATCCTCCCCCCCCCTCCCCTCCATCCCCGAAAAGAGGATGGTGGACTGCAGGATGAGGGTAACCTCAGGCCTTCAGTCCGCCAGGTTCATGTTTCAACTGAACCTGGGGCTACGACAAAAGCAGCAACGTTGTGGCCACCATTTCCTCTTACCCCATCCCACGCACTCCAACAGCTTCTTGCTCATCCAAACATTTTTTTTTTTTTTTTTTCATTTTTTACCTGGAAATCCCATATTCAACAGTGTTCCAGATATGAAGCTTCCCATGCGCTACGCTGACAGATTTTTCCACATATTGCGGGGACGGCTTAACATTATCAATTTCTACTCATCAATTATTCGTTTTCTCCTCCCACTGCCACATCCTTACCAACAGACTGAGCCGCCCCACAATATGTGGGGAGACTTTACTTACCCAGCATGCTCCACCACTCAGCACCATCTCCTTACCCTTTTTATCCGGTGACGTATTCCCTGCTGTAATCGGTATGCCATTAAATGATTTTATTCCACTCTGAAACACCTCTAGTAGTGGAGGGGTTAGTTAAGTCTATGTCTACCCATCCAGTTCGCAATGTCTCTCTTAAGCTGAGTATCATTTGAAGGTAGCAAGAACAACAACAACAAAACAATGGATCATTAGAGTGAAGAAGTTAACACTTTGAAATTCGGTTATCAGCGATGCTTGTTGCTTGACACAATGAGAGAAGGTGGACAAGGAGACCAAAACCAGAACAAAGAAGAAGGCTTAACATTAATGCCCATCGATTATACGAGGGATCATCAGACAGACAGGCAACTTCTGCCTTATCACAATGATCCCCTAGAACACAACACAACATTTGAGTTTAGATCTATCTTCCAACTGTACGGCTGGCTGAACAGGAACAAAGGGGAAACAGTCTTTGTCCAACACTTTGATCGGCCCGGGAATCTGCCTAGAGTTTATCAGTTGTGGAATGAATGTGCTAAACATGACACCACTGCCTCCCAGTAAACGAGGTGGTAATAGTAGTAGGTGGAACCCTAGGCTCATCTGGACCTGAACCCGGTGAACTGGAGGATGGAGCCGCCCTTCGCCTGCAGTTCACTATCACACTTTCGGTGGATAGGGAGGGAATTGAGGGACATTCGTAACCGGGCAGCTACACCACCCAGTTATATCGGGTCCCTGCACGTGAAGGCGTCCCTCACCAGCATCGGAAGGCAGCGGTGATAGGACAGTACGAAGCGGAAATTGTACTGTACCTGCTATATTTTCATACATATGCAATTCTCCAAATAAAACATAGGCAACGTATTCCAAGAAGTCTCCCACACACATAGCCACCTCATATGTCACCACTTAGGTACCATTGATGGAAATGTTTTATGGTACGTCGGTTGGTGTCGAGGTTGTCAATGAGCGATGAAGGATGTTTTGTCGAAATTGGAAAGTATGTAAAAGTGAGATGAATGATGGGAGGAGAAGGTAAAGACAATCCTGAGCTGAATAAAATCGTCAGGATGTGGTGGCCAATTGGATGGAGAGGTGTTCTGCTGATCCAGTGGGCGATCCACAGCTGGGGCAGAGAACGGTTGAAGAATCTGAATTTTTTACACTGAGTGTGAAGCCAAACGGTTTCCTGTACAGCAGAAAACCATTTAGTACTTTGGTCGGTAACCATATAACCAAACTATGGCGCCTGGTGGTTCAGTGGGTAATTGAGGTTCTCCAACCGGATTGAGCCTGTGTCGGTTTATATCCAAGGGGTGGTTGGGGTTTATTGCTCATGTTATGCCACTCAGGGATGAGTGAGGCTGGTCACTCATCTTAAATGTTAGGACCAACTTGCCTTGCCCCGGGCTCCTGCACTCCTTATGGGGAAACACAGGAATATGTATGCATGTATGTTTGTATGAATTTCCTTGAAACAGACTTTACTGATTTATCTTCAGACCCACCGACATGTAATACTACCACCACAAATAACAATAGACTAATTCGGAATAAGACTATCCTACATTGTGTTCAGTACAGACGGTGCTCAAGAACAGACAGTTGAGCTTATGCCCAGAGTCGGGAGGATAACAGAGAGAGAGAGAGAGAGAGAGAGAGAGAGAGAGTTTCAGACAGATTATAATAATCCTTCAGGAGACAATGCAGTCAAAATCTGCCAAAATGAGGGTTTTACAGTTTCGAGGCCATATTTAGCTACCTGTGCAGCACTTAGTTTTTCATGTAGGACTAAATAACTTCTAAGTCTGGTAGATCTATGATAGTCCTGCATAGAACAAAACTGTTGTTGGATAAAAAAAAAAAAGGAAATCGAATGAGATTGTTTTTTAGTTAAGAATCTGCACTCGGAAATGAAAAAGGGGGGGGGGGATTCCCTTGATTAGTTTTCACACTGCAAGTTCAACAGCAAAATATACCTGAATATCTATTATGAATTGGCTTAGTTTTTAATATCCTAAGCAAATTTCAATTCATTCCACTTGGAAAAAAGGAGATGGTGATGCCCAGAATACACAGATTAAAAATGGCTATAATTAAAGATTTGGACTTTGGACCGAAATGAAAATAGAAAAAAGTCATAACTAAAAAACTTTTTTGGAGTAAAGCTTTGGGATTGTGCATGTTTACATGGATTAAGTAGAAATTTTTCCTGAAAATTTTCAAGAGAATTTACGAAATGAACTGGGAAGCTTTACCTGAATATGCATGACATTAGTCAGTGACAAGCGAGCCAAGTAACTGTCAGCGTGAGGGAGTCTGTGTGTTAAGTGGGATATCTGACTGACTCAGCGTATACTGTTACTCTTCGATGCACCCTTAGACAATTTTATTCTTATTTCATTGGAGATTGAAATCCAAAAGCTTTTCAAACTGTAATTCTATAGTTTTGAAATAGGGAAACGTATAGCTTTGAAAAATCTAATCATAAAGCTTTGGGAAAACGAAATCCCACAGCTTTGAAAAATATAATGATATAATTCTGGAAAATGCAATATCATAACCTCGAAATATGCAGTTGCATAGATGTGGACAATGTAATTCTACAAATCTGAAAAATGTAGTAGCATAGTTTTCGGAAACGTAATCCTAAATATTTGAGGAATGTCAACTCATAATTTTGAAAAAAAAAAAAAAAAAAAAAAAAATCATAGCATAGGGAAATATAAAATATCTTTTGAAAATACAGTACTTGAGCTTTCAGAAATATAGCTTTATAGCTTTGGAAAATGTAATCATATAGCACTTGAAAAAGCATCTACATTATATTAGTCTGATGTACACATGAGTTCATGATATATGTCAGCCAGTGGCTGGTGTGGATGTGATAGAGTGAGAAATAGTTTTATTTGTCTATCTATCTATTGCCAGACGCCTAAATTCCGTAAGGGGTTGCCATAAACAAATCGCCTCCATGTCGCCCTGTCCCCTGCCATTTCACTGCCCTGCTCCCAGCTCACACCCCCCTCCCTCATATACCTCTCCACTCCATCCCTCCATCTCGTCCTTGGCCTCCCCCTCCCTCTCCCCCCCTCCACCTCATTCACATACACTCTCCTCGTCAGTCTCTCTCCATCCTCTCCACATGTCCAAACCACCTCAGTGTGTTTCTCCTAACTCTTCCTATCACATCCACATCCACACCACAACTCTCCTTCACTTCCTCATTTGTCAGTCTGTTTCTCCATTTGACTCCACATGCTCCTCTCAAATAACTCATTTCCACTGCTCTCACTCTTGACTTCTGTCTCTCCAACAAGGTCCAAGTTTAACTTCCATACGTTAGAGTTGGTATCACAATACTGTTAAGTAGTAGCTTTTTCATTTTCATGCTCACTTCCCTGCTTCTTATCACTGCTTTCAAGGAACCAGCAACCTTTCTTCCCTGTTGCACTCTTTCAAACACTTCACCCTCTAAACTTCCATCCTTACTCATCACACTACCCAGGAACTTATATACTCTTACATTTTCCACTTCCTCCTCATCCAGTCTCACTGTACATTCACTGACTTCACATCTCGCGAAGACCAAAACTTTACTCTTCCCTACATTCACCTTTAAATTTCATTTCTTATACACTATCCCAAACTCATCCACTAAAACTTGCAGCTCCCCTTCGTCTTCACTTAACAGCACAGTATCATCTGCAAACAACAGTAAAGGGAGTTTCCAAACAATGTCCTCTCTCACTAGGGCCGCTCCAACATCCACTGCCCTACCTTGTATTTCTTTTATAACCCCATCCGTGTACAGGTTGAACATCCATGAAGACATGACACATCCCTGTTTCAATCCAACATTCAAATAGAAAAATTCACTCAGTTCATTATCCACAAGCACTGCAGCCTTAGCACCCTCATACATACTCTTCACGGCACTCAACAACTTCCCATCTACTCTATATATTCTTAATATTTTCTACAATCCTTGTCTATCCACCCTGTCATATGCTTTCTCTAAATCCATGAAGGCTGCATACAATTTCTTTCCCTTCTCTAGAATCTTTTCCACTAAAGATCTAAGAATGATTGTCTGATCTACACAACCTTTTCCCTTCCTAAAACCTTCCTGTTCTTCTTCAACTAATTCCTCTGTTATTTCCCTAACTTTATAAATATGTATCCTACCATATACTTTTCCTATTACACTAAGAAGACATATGCCCTTATGATTACCACACACTTTTTTTTTCCCCTTTTCCTTTGTACAGGGGAATAATTATACCTGACTTCCAATTCTCCGGGACTCTACCTTCCTCCCATGCCAATCTGCACATCTTCCACATCCATTCTACTGCTATCTGTCCCCCATGCTTCAGCATTTCACCACATGCTTCATCAATTCCTGGGGCTTTCCCCATTTTAACTTTCTCCATTGCTTCCACAGCTTCCATCCTACTGATTTCTTCCTCTTCTCACATCCCTCCTTCTCCAAGTCATTCCCCAGCCTCTTATACTTGCATTATTTTCATTCTCTATGTTCATCAATTCCTTAAAATGTTCTCTCCATTTGCTCACTTTTTCTCCCTTCTCCACTAGTAATCTACCATTTTTTATCTTTCACTCCCCAGCTAACTTCTTTGGCACCCTGTCTAATTTTGTTTACCTCTTTCCAGAACATTTTCTTACATTCCCTCCATTTTACACTCAAGTTCCTTCCAAATTTCTAATCCACTCTCTTCTTACTCTCTCTTACTAAATTTTTTCACCTCTCTCTTCCTCCCTGCATATAACTCTCTCTTCCGTCTCTCAACTTCTTCTGCACTCCTGTTTCTCACCCACTCGCTTTATTCTTTCATCTTTTGTGCGACATCCTCTCTCACCTCTTCAGTCCACCATCCTGTTCCCTGCACCTCCTTTCGTCTTCTCTTCACATCACACACCACCTCACATGCTGCACAGATTTCTTCTGTGAATATCTTGCACACACCTTCCACGTCCCCCATCCGCTCCAGTCAATATTTACCCAATCGCTCCTCCACTTCCCTCTTATACTCTGCCTTTTTCCCATTCTCTTGTAACTTTTCCATACTCCTTGTATGTACTGCTTCCTCCTGTTCTTCCCTTCTTCTATTTCTCTATTTTATTTGGAGGCGCTTTTAACTGAGACAAGGGAGATATCTTCTAGTGCATGTGATGACACTTAAGTCATTTGAATATAACGAGAATGCGATAAAACAAAGGGTTTTAGTAGGTACTGTATATTTGTTTGTTTTTTTAACCTGTATGTTTTGAAGCGCTCGGCTTCTACACCCTGACACAGGCAGTCACCTATTATACACGTCATAAAGAGCCACTGATCCTTAAGGACGAGGAACACCACTTTTTGTCACTGGAGCCGTGTTCTACCCCCAGCCAATGCTTCACACACACAGATATATGTGTTGAAGGCATTTGGAGTGTAGAATTAGTGAGAACATGTAAAAACTGTATTGGAGTGGCCGAGTTTGTGAGAAAGTTTGTATGCCTCAGCAAGGGAACGTTGACAGGGTTCGAATTGTGTGAGAATACACGAAAAGACAATATTTTGCACAATTTTAAATGTTCACTCTAAAGTGTGACTGAACCAAGTCCCAAAGAACTGGTAGGCTCATGCTGTAACGACTGGACAGCTGGAGGCTCTATAGTTAACTTGATAATATTATTATCATTAATAAATAGAAAGCCCCCGGAGAACGCATACCTCCGCCAGTGCCAGTGCCATTAAAAAGGATCCGAATCCGGATCCGTGGATATAGGATTCGGATCCGGATCCGTACCCACCTCAAAATTTAATCATTCCTTCATAGGTCCATGGTCCACCTTTCCACGAAATTTCATTGAAATTCATTGAGAACTTTTAGAGATATCAGGAATACTCCGCATCCAGATCTGGATCCACCCCCAAATTTAATAATTTTTCCACCCCTCCACAAAATTTCATCAAAATATGTTTATAACTTTTATATTACTCACGGATCCAGATCAGTGGATATAGGATCAGGATCTGGTTCCCCCCCCCCAAAGCTAATCAATTATTTCTTGGCCCATGATGCACCTTTCCACAAAATTTCATTTAAAATCATTAAGAACTTTTGGAGATATTGTTCTGAATACTCCCGATCCGTATCCAGGTAAAATTTTGATGATTTATTCCTTGGATCATGGCCTACCCTTCCACAAAATATCATCAAAATCCGTTTATAACTTTGCGAGTAATCCTGTTAACAGACAGACAGACATACAGACAAACAGACAAACAAACCAACAGAGGGTAAAACATGTCCTCCTTGGCAGAGGTAGTAGTAGTAGTAGTAGTAATAATAATAATAATAATAATAATAATAATAATAGTAATAAAAACAACAACAATAATAATAATAATAATAATAATAATAATAACAATAACAATAATAATAATAATAATAATAATAATAATAATAATAATAACAATAATAGTAGTAGTAGTAGTAGTAGTAGTAGTAGTAGTAATAATAATAATAATAATAATAATAATAACAACAACAACAACCTATTTATCTACATGCCAAGGCTGCTTCCCTCCTAAAAGGGGCGTAGCTGAGACAGGAGGGCACACTCCCAATTTATTCATCCATACACATACATTTACTCGTATCCAAGGCCCAGGGGAAGATGGGACAGATCCTCACTGCAACACGTCTAACGAGGGTCAACTCTGCAGTGCAATCAGCAACATCCGCTGCAGGGCCCGGCAACAGAGCTGGTTTACCCCTGCCGTGTCATAACGGACCCTTCCCCTCACCTGATCAGCTGAACAGACCAAATGCAGAATATCCCCTCGGGGTCAGGTGACCATCTTTCTTTCACAGTTTCTCTCCAGTCATCCCCATCATGCACAGCCACTCTCCCTTGCTTTACCGACATCCCTCTCGCATCTAATGCTCTCTTCACACTGTCCATCCATCCTATTCGTTGTCTTCCTCTCAGCCTTACACCAGTCACATCCGATCCAGTTATCTTTTTCACCAATTGCTTTTCATCCATTCTCTCCATATGCCCAAACCATCGCAAGACACTCCGTTCAACTCGATCAGCCATCTCCCCCATAACTCCAGTTCTCCGTCACACTTCATCATTTCTCACTTGATCCATACACATCACTCCACACATACTCCTCAGACACCTCATCTCCATTACATTCAATATCTTCCTCTCTCCTACTCCCATATTCCATGTTTCAGACCCATATATTGCAGCTGGTACCACTACACCCTCATACGGCCTTCTCTTTACATCCATTTTAAGAAAACGACATCTAATCACTTCTTTCATTTCTCCCAGCGCGCTTCCTACTTCATTCATTCTAAATTTCACCTTCACTTCTAATCCGTCCACAGCAACCTGTGATCCTAAATACTTAAAGCACTCTACCTCCTCAAGCAACTCACCATTCAAAGCTACATTCATATTCCAATCATCTTCCAACCTTGTACACTTCATCACTTTAAACTTATTCTCATTTACTGTCAGTTTCCACCTTTCACATACACATTTCCAAATTCTCTACGAACTGTTTCAATCTCTCCTCTGAATCAGCCACCAGTGCAGTATCATCTGCTAACAGCAGCTGATTCAGATTCCACTCTCTGCCATCAGCATTCACCAAACTCAAACCTCCACTTAACACTCTAGCATTCACCTTCCATACAACACCATCCATATAATTATTAAACAACCAAGGCGACATCACACATCCCTGCTGCAGCCCCACTCTCACGGGAAACCAATCACTCACAGTATTTCCCACTCTTCCTCGCGCTCTACTATTTACATAAAAACTTTTCACACCTTTTAACAACCTACAACCTAGTTCATATAATCTCAAAACAATCCACAAAACCTCTCTATCAATAATAATAATAATAATAATAATAATAATAATAAATAGAAAATAAGCATTTTGAAAGATGCATAGGAATTATTGTACTGGTCTTCATGCTTTTTACCCTCCACCTGACAAAATCAGAGGAAGGTGTTGTTATCACTGGGATCAGTAGATGTAGGCCCGTAGAGTTGGACAGCAGGCCGTTTCATTTCTGGGCCAGAACTCAGAAAGTATTCACTATAGAGCCACGAAATTTCCTATAGTTATGTGTCTTATCGTGAACTGGTGGCTTCTGATAGGTGGAATCCTGTGTCTTACTTAGTTTTTTCTTTTTAATAATGTAAAAAAAAAAAAAAAAAACAGACCAGTGAGACCTGCGCAAGGAATCTGAAGGGCCCAGGTTATGTGTCCTCAAGGAATTGTTCTTGCGCCCTCTAGAGGAAAAGGTTGTGAGGGGGAGTGATGGCGTTCTGCGCTTCGTTAAGTGTACAAAGAGGTGGGGAGGAGTATGTGCTTGGTCAGATGGAGAGTTGCAACTGCGTAGCGTTGCCTATGTTTATTTTCCTAGCCATCCCCCTTCTAACACTTCCATCTCGTTCCACCCTTTCTCTTCATTGTTATCCTTCTTACTCGCCCTCTCCGTCTCCACCCACTGTTACTCTTCAATGGCGTCTCCCCCTCTCACTCACCCTTTCTGTGCCCCGCTTCTGTCCTTCTCTCATACTTCCTTGCATTCTCCCTCTTGTCTTTCGCATTTCTTTCCCCTCTTTCCCTCACATTTCTTTTCACGCTTTCTTTTCTCCCTCACATTTTTATTTCTTTTCATCCTTACACTTTCTTCCATTCTCCCTTTCCTCCTTCACACTTCATTCCCTCCCTTCCCCCACACTTCTTTCCATTATCCGTTTCTTCCCTCATATTTCATTCTTTTCCCTCCGTCATGCTTCCTTCCATGCTATCATCCTCCCTCACACACTTAACTTTCCTCACACTTTCAATTCCCCACCTCCCTACCACACCAGCCACCACCATCCCAGCCCCTCTCACACACTCTCTAAGACAGCAGATATTGTATAAGATTTGGTGCCTAAACTATTCACAACGGTAGTGTCATTTATATTTTTTTCTTCTTGCCGCTACACGATTTAGCACAGATTAGAGGAGCCCTTTCCAAGGGTTAAAGAAGGCTGTATCTTATTCTATCAGTCCGAATAGTCTTTCCTAAACTGAGTAAAGTCTTCTCTTGACAGCAATAACGAACTAAACAAGAACCCACCGTTCTGACAGGGTTAACCACATATGTTCTGGTAATACTTTATACATAAGGGTCAATCACATGTACGTACAGCCATGAGCAAAAGTTCGCTGACACTGCCAGTTGCCGCAGTGGAAGGTGTTGCGTGAACTGTTTTTACGTGAAAGCAGTATAAAGCATATACTGTAAGAATATGTCTTACAAGCAAGGATACTTTCTGTGATATGGAGAGGAATGAAAAATATAGAAGGTAGGATACAAAGCTGATAAACGATTGTCGATGAACATGTGCTCATGGATGTAGAAAAGTGACTGACAAGGAAGGTATCCGAACATTCCCTAATAATACAACACTCAACTGCCACTGTAGTCAAAGACAGAAGTCGTGTCGCGGTTTTGTCCAAAGATTAAGTGCAACACTTGAAACATTATGAAAGCTCTACCACAGTTACATGTTCGTGGTTGGCTAGCCTGACTTCGTCAAGCTTCATATCTGCTGCTGATGGGATGACGGTATGAATGAACTCATGAAATTTCGAAGCCTTAACATCGACTCGCAAGAATTGCTGATTCCGAATTTCGTATGAGAGACGAAATGCTAACGGTTAGGCGATGATCACCAGACATTTCATCTTACATCTTACCACAAATTGTACTACACCATGGTATGGAGAGGTCAAGCAACATGCATCCAACTAATAGGAATATGAGAGGTGGCATGATCTTCCTTTATTTACGGGAAACGAATCCTGAACAGATAGCTCAAACATTTGGTATAGGTATATCCATAGAAAGGTGGAATAGGATTTCAGGAGGAAGGCACAACGGAGAACCGTCATCGTTCAGGTCGTCCTCGTTTTACCACAACTCTATAGGACCAGGAAATAATCACAACGATGGAAGCAGCATCCGCAAATAGGGCTTACGCCATAAGATACGAAGTGTACCTACAGTAGAATGAAGCACACGACCAATTGTGCGTAGACTTAGATCGTCTGGTTTATGTGTTCGAAATCGTCTGTAGGATTCAGGTTGCCAGCCACTCTAAAAGAAAAAAAAAAGTACCATAATAGAATAACTCTGTTCTCATGTGTTGAATACTATAGTGACTTTTGTTTTACAACACTTAAATAATGTCCCAGGTCATAATTATCAACTTAATTAGCTAATTTACAGTTAAAAAAGGTGGAGAACTGACTTCCGAATACCTCTTAAGCTAACTGAATTGTAACGCTGATAATGTTGGAATAAAAACAGAAGATGAGAAATACTTCATCAATACTAAATGAAAATAGCAGTCAGAAAGATTTAAAAATCATGTAGATTAGTTTCGGTTACAATATATATATATATATATATATATATATATATATATATATATATATATATATATATATATATATATATATATATATATATATATATATATATATTCTGGCATCCACAGGCTGGTCACCTGGAGCAAATGGCAACTCAAGTCAGTGCTACCAACCGATCGTTCGACACAAAGCCGCTCCAAAACTATAGTCTCTCAGTAGATATTTTCACCAAATTTCACGACACGACTTTTATCTTTGACTGTACATGCAAGTCTCTACATTCGGATCTACGTAGCGAAAGAACTGGGGTGAGTACGAGGCAGTCTGAATGAGGACTATATAATGAGAAGATTAGCAGGCTTGTTCACTGGCGGGATTCCTCTCTCTCTCTCTCTCTCTTTATCTCATACCTATATCTATCTGTCTATCTATCTATCTCTATCTATCTATCTATATCTATATATACAGTATATATATAGTATATATGTAATGTCTAAGCAAGAAAAGTTTATTTTTCCCTTAAAAATTCCTATCGGATTCCTAAGATACCAACTAATTCATCCATTTTCCCTCTCAAGGCCCGTATATTATTTTCACTCATGGTTCCATTATGGAGAATCTATTTTCCTTTTCGTGGTTCGTAATAAATAGTAAAAGAAACAATATTCAAACCAACACTCTTTGGTGATATGACGGATATATAATGACCCCTCCAACCCAGTGACGTACTTGCTGCGTATTTATGCTGGGTGCCTGCAGTATACTTTGTGTAAGGTTTCAGCCGCCGTCTGAAAGGTAACATACGAAACTTAATATAGTCTGGAACTAGGAGTTAGTAAAGCAGTATAGAAGTACACAGCTGCCACCTACCCTGCACTTACATATGTTAAATATTCTAGACTTAAACCTGAGCCAAAGCTTTTATAACTCACGTGGTGACACTGATGTAACTGAACAACTCCTCTGCCAGATAATGTAAACGTTCCTCTATTGCCCCATGGTCCTCCGAAAGGAAAATGGTGGCAGACTGCACGATGAGAGCAATGTCTACCATCAGTCCACCAGGTTTGCGTTTCAGTAGAGCCTGGAGCTACTACTACTACTACTACTACTACTACTACCATCTCCCCTACTTCATTCACCTCAGAATCCAATCCCACCAGCCCAAGTTTCATTCACCTTAGATAAACAATGCAGTAGTTTAAGAAGTACTGATGTAGACCACAACTGACCAGTACGCCTTCACTACACTCGGCCAGCGTGCCGGGAGGGTGAGTGGCCTCCAGTTATTTGACTTTAGTGATGGCTCTGAAGTGAGAAGTTGGGGATGATGACATGGTTGTGAGCGTGTATTCGTCCTTCCACCTTCATCCGGTACCATCATCATTATCTGTCTGGAGTCCGTGAGTCTGCAGCTGCTGTAGACAGACAGTGATCTTCTAAAGCAATCTATATTGGTGTTTAATGGTGTTCTTCAGAGTTCTGTCCTTGCACTCACGCTCTTCCTAATTATCACCATTTTCCTGAACTGCATGGGTAAAATTTGCATGACGATGAGGACAAGCCCCTTTAGTTTTGATGAAAATTTCTGAAGCATGTAATGAAGATAAAACATTTCTGACCATTCTGTATCGTTGCGTAATATACCCTTAATGTGGGATGCAGTGTGATCACATCAAATAATTTTAGGTTCCGTTAATGATGGTCAAATTGTAGAGGCTTGCTTACACCTTCTCGTTCTCATTTCCAGTACCACGACCCCTGGACCTATTCACTCATACGCTGGGGATTCCATCCTTTATTTTCTGTCTTTTTCAACGTCCATCACAACGGTAATTAAAACAATGACGGGATGACGGAATGTGGCAGTAGTATGCTGACCCTCTCTGCTTTATGTATTTTATTGTGACTGAGGTAAAATATGCGTGTGCGTGTGTGTGTGTGTGTGTGTGTGTGTGTGTGTATTTTATCTAAAAAAAATACTCAGTACTTTAACCTTTCAGCTTAATGCAGTCTTCATTACGTTCTACAACAAATAACTCTTTCATCATCCCTCAACATTATTTATATCTTTTTCTCATGATGCAACTTTGAAGTTTAATATTATTTATCTTGTGTAATCGGCCTCTAAGAGGCTTGGCGTCTTAAATCAAATCCTTTTTTTTTTTTTTTTTTTCATCTTCAATCTACTGAGTGGCTGACTCTGAACAAGGGTGTCATTAGCACAGTTCGCATAGGCAGGGAGGAATGAGAAATATCGAAGGCAGGAAGGAATAAGGTATATCGAGGACAGGGAAGAATGAGGAATATCAAAAACAGGGAGGAGTGAGGGCTGTCGAAGGCAGAGAGGCATGACAAATCTCGAAGGTAGGATATAATGCTGTCAGGGGATTGTCGGTGAACTGTATTCGTGATCAGGCTGTACATTAAGGCCCTGTTCACGCTATAGGGACGGTCACGCTCCAGTCACTCTCCACTCTCACTCCACTCACGGTCCTGGTGCATTCACACGTCCGGTCCGCTCTCGCTTCGCTCACGGTCCCGTCACCCCCTCTCCTTCAACAGTAGAAGTGCCACCACCATTGACGGAGGATGTGTGACTTTTCACAAGTTACACATCCTCCGTCAATGATGGTGGCAGTTCTACTGTTGAGGGAGAGGGGATGACGGGACCGTGAGCGAAGCGAGAGAGGACCGGCCGTGTGAATGCACCAGGACCGTGAGCGGAGCGAGAGTGGAGCGTGACTGGAGAGTGGCCGTCCCTAAAGTGTGAATAGGGCCTAAAGCGTCGATGCAGCAACCAGGGGCAAGGGTTCCAATGCACTGTAGACTCAGATTTATCAACATATATTTCAACAAGTAAAAGACAGCAGCATCCGACATCAGGTCTGCTTTCCACTTGGGCAAGTTTTTTGTAGCAGTGTTATTCTCACATGGATGCACACATTGTAAGCAGTCCACACACACACACATCACCACCACCGTTTATATTACTGCGTGTGTGTGTGTGTGTGTGTGTGTGTGTGTGTGTGTGTGTGTGTGTGTGTGGCTTTGTAGCAGATTAAGACTAACAACCAAAACCAATTACACCTACCAATTTGGACTCAACTGGATGCTACTCCGTCGACCATAACAACAACAAACTATTCCTCTCAGTCACAACGACCAGTTACACCTACGAATTGAGATAAAACTGGATGCGACTTAATCAACGATGACAACAGCAAACCATTACTACCAAACTGAACTCCACTGGAAATGGCATATTTGTCCTATCTTTTCATGTGTGTGTGTGTGTGTGTGTGTGTGTGTGTGTGTGTGTTTAACTCAGTTGTACCTCAAAAGTATGGCTCATCGAATTTAATGCATCCATAACTGGGTATTCAGGAGGTGGTAGTGGCCCCGTTCCGTCAGGTGAAATCAAACCGACTCTCTTACGAAACACGAATCTCCAAACCGTTCCTACAGCAGGCAAAACTTGAACCCGCAACTTCTTGGTGCCAAGTCCACTCAGCCACCACCTCCTCCATCTCTACTCAGCTTTACTGATGGTCCCTCTGGTAATCACTTATAAACATGGCTGATTCTCACACTGAGGTGCTGACTTATATACAAACCTACTGCCTTATCCACAACATGTATGCTCACAGGTTAATTCTCTCTCTCTCTCTCTCTCTCTCTCTCTCTCTCTCTCTCTCTCTCTCTCTCTCTCCCAATTAACTGAAGATCAACATTTAAGTAGAGACTCAAAAACACTACCGCGATCAATTTCCTGCAGACGATTTTATTCAACTGATAGCCACTATAGGCATAGGGATGAAGAGAAGCATTGAGATATATATACGAGGATTACTGACGTTAATGTGTATGTGCGATTCTATGCATGTATTTATATATGTATGTATGTATGTATGTATGTATAGTTGACAGAATGAAGGAAATTATAAGAGTTTAATTATTTCATCTCAATTAGGTATTTCATATTTTATTCTTGGTTCCTGTATGTGCCAGATTATATATTTCTAAATCTTATTCTGGATAATGTACAGACAGTGTTATTCGGTTTATGAGAATACTCAGAGTGAAGGGACTGATGTTACGAGAGATAGTCATCATCATCATCATCATCATCATCATCATCATCATCATTATCGTCGCCGCTGTCGTCGTCGTCGTCGTGCCGCCTCTTCTGTTTTCCTCCCCATATGCAAGAAATGTGAAATCCATCCATGAGCAAGGAAAAGAAAGAACCAATTAGCATTTTAAATCATCCTTGAAAAGAAAAAAGACGCCTCTACTGTTTAGTTTCCTGTGTCTTTCATTCTTCCCTCACTTCTGTCATGACTAACCCCATTTCCTATATCAATCCTTTCCTCATCCCCTCCCATCCTGCTTCTGGCCATCTCCGCTTCCTGTCCTCCTCAGTGGGTGTGTGGGAGGGGCTGGGCCAGCTGAACCAACATACGTCACTCCGATATCTATTGCCTAACGCCATCCTGTGTTTCCCTTATGCACTCCCCTGAAGCATGAGAGAGAGAGAGAGAGACTTTTACAGAAAACTTTGCCTCTCTCTCTCTCTCTCTCTCTCTCTCTCTCTCCCTTGTTCTGTGTGTGTGTGTGTGTGTGTGTGTGTGTGTGTGTGTGTGTGTGTGTGTGTGTGTGTGTGTGTGTGTGTGTGTGTGTGTGTGTGTGTGTGTGTGTGTGTGTGTGTGTATGTGTGTGTGTGTGTGTGTGTGTGTGTGTGTGTCTGTGTGTATGTGTGTGTGTGTGTGTGCTGATATTTTTCTCATCCAATTCTAGCCTAAGAAACAACGATGCTTCTGTTGAATAATTACCTTTCTTTTTATGAGAGATTATCATCCTTTTTACCATCATTCACTATATTTTTTGATGTGTCCGATTCTAGACATAGACCTAACAGCCCGGTCCCTTAGGCCGAGCAGTCCTACCTTATGCCACACACCTTTACATACCACCATTTGTGCACTGATACCTACCGACCATATTGAATACATACTAAAAGCGTCTCATTCAGGACTGGTGGTTGGGTATTAGCGGAAGTGCTTTTATGAGATCGGTGGGTCTCGTGGAAGAACAGAGAAATCTACTTTAACGAAGTTCAGTTAATTAAAATGTTCCTTTTCCAAGTCTGTGATTGAACTCGCATCTTTTCAGACAACAGACGACCTCCCTCACCCCGTATTTCACTCAAAATGTTGTGGGGGATGTCAACAAGCCGGATAGAAGGGGGGACAGACAAAAGATAAGAGGTTGACGAAATGAATCTTACGCTGAACATACACGCGCATCGGGATTATCAAACATGCTGACACACGTAGCTTTCGGGTAGGAGGGAATCAATGCCACGTAGAGTGACCCACACCGATCACGCTGTATACAAGTGTGGCTGATATGAGAAATACACAAACGTTTCACCCACACTACACTCCGTTTGACTTGGCATAATTAAATTGTCATCAGTGTATCTTGAAGTTAGTTGCAACAAATGATTAACACTAGAATATGAAGTTAATTTTGAAAAAGTACTGTGAAAGCTATGAGGGGGCTCTGTACTGGTTTCATTTTTATAACTGGGTTGCGTGAAATAAACTACAAAGAAGGCAAAATATCTGGGCCAAGTTACGGTGAAAAAGCTGAAGGACACTCACCAACGATATCTGGCTATGATATTCTTACATCCGTCTGTACGGTAACATCCTAACTGTCTTAATTCAACTAATAAGACTTCCAAACTCGTTACCTGACGTGGCTTTCCATACTCTTTAGTACGAGGGTGCTCTCTTATCCTACAAAAAGTCGTATGATGGATATATGAAGTTCGTTTTAAAAAATGATCATCATAATGAAAGGGTTAGATAGAGAAGAGGTACTCAATCTGTACATCATCATCGTAGTCACATCCAGACCTCCTTTCCCAGGTAAGGATGGGATAACGAAAAAGACTGATAGGATAACTAACAAAATTCCACAGGCCACACTACCACTAAATAGGCCACACTGCCATTCACTCACAAGTCATATCCCCAGAATCCTGACTCTATCTCATGCATATCATGAAAAAAGTACCTAATTACCAAACGTAGGCTACCTGTGTAATGTTTCAATGCCTGGTCAAACTGCCTTTGCAAGGCTGGAGATCGCGGGCAAGATAAGAGACAAGTTTATGGGATGGTTACATATGCAGCTGTTCCATCAGTTCAGCCATCTCCTAAGGAATGTGTGCCCAACCTGTCTGCGAACCCATTACCGTTCACAAGTAATGCCTATCCCGTCCTTTTTCCGTAAGTCAAACGAATTTACTCGTGTCTTTGCATTTATGACCACTGATGTACAAACTTTATCCAGTAATTCTGAAATAATCATTGGCATTTCATCATGTTTTTCATGGTCGGTGAAATGTCAACCACGATAAGTTACAGTGAATAAACAGACAAGCATTGTAAGAGATCGTGAGTTATATTGCTCTTGGACAAGCTTCAGTGTTTTTTGTCGCCATTACACACATGCAGTACAGTAAGACTTTTGCCAGCCAAATTTTAGTGAATTTAAATTCGGTCTATTAAGTAGGAAAGCTTGAGAATCCTCGTCCTCTGAATAACTCAAATAAGACCCAAAACTTTGGTAGTTACAATGTGCGAACGAAGTTGTCGCTGATAAAAACAAGAATAAAAGACTGCCAACATTCCCAAGGGAATGCAGGATGTCCTCACGACTAAAGTACACTGACATCATTTTGTTTAAATTACTATGAAAATTAATGAACTTACAAGAATATTGCATCCATTTTTTTTTTTTTTTTTTTGCTAGTGCAGTATGACTTTTAGTCCACATAATTCTTTTAACGGGCACATATTTGACCAAAAAAAAAATAAAATAAAATAAATATAAAAACAAAAAGAAAGCGAAGAGGATGTTAGGAGGGATCTGTCCGAGGAACAACCGTGCACAGTTTTACGCTAAATAATGTAGAAATAAAAGGGTGGCATCAAACTGAAAAGTGTTGGGAAGAAAAACAGATGAAAAAGAAGTAAGAGTGCGTAAAGACGGGGAGGAAGAACATACCGAGGTAGGGATACTCTCTGTACTTTTCAGTGAAACACAGTGTCTGCTCTTATTTACTCCTCAATCAACTCTGCATCCATACACTCTCATTACTAACTTTCACTTCTGCTATGGAGAACACACCAGTATTTTTTTTTTTTTTTTTTTTTGCACGTGCTTGTGTGTGATTGACAGTGCCCTCTCGTGGCAGGTGGGCACGAGATAGGGCAGCCTGATGATCCTCTTTTAATGTTTATTGCAGTTGCCTCACCCACAAGGGCGCGACGGGGTGCTGAGATCAGGTCTGTAAGAGGTCTTTTGTTGGAGCCAGTGGAGTGTGGTGAGGGGGAGGGGAAGAGTGGCAACTTTACCACCAACACGTGGCTCGTAAAACGTTCTGCCTGCTTTGTGTTGCCGGCCTTGATTGCATTACGATGCATTACGTTAGGTTAGGTTACGGTAGGGTAGGTTAGGTCAGGATCTGTTTAGTTAGGATCAGTTAGAAAGCTTAAGTTGGGCTCAGTTAGATTAAGGTAAGATCAAGTTAGGCTTAGTCAGGTTAGGTGTGGTTCAGTAGGTTAGGCTTGCAAAAAGGAAGAACTCAAGGCCAAGACATGCAAAACTAAATCTTTCCAAAGTACACCAATAAAATGAACAAAGAGAAGGGAAAAGAAAGTAGAAACAGTTTCATGACCTATTCATTTCAGAATATTTAAATATTTTGCGTTTAAAAGATTGGAGGTGAGAGACAGTGGGAAAAACAGACTGAAAAGACGGTTCCTTAATTGCTGTTTTGTACTGTACTTGAAACACTGACAGCATCGGTTCACTTTGGACAGGAAATGGGTGGGACTAGGTTAGGTCAGGATAAATTATGTCAAATTTGGTTAGCCAAATCAACCCTTTATCGCCTACCGACAGGATTGTGTGCCGTTTGGGGAGAAACTAAAAAGAAAAAAAGAACTTCAGGTACACACAGAGAAAAAACTATCTTCCCAGTTCCGTCTGAAGATTATTTACAACTGGTGAAATACCATGAAAACCCTATCTCTACTAGCGCATGTTTCAGATGCTTCGATTTATTCGCTGTGTATTTGTCAGACTTTAGGAAGACACTCGTGCCTCCGTCTGTACCTCAAGTTTGGATTCGGGAAATTCTCGACTGTGATCTAGTAAGTGAAGGGTGGGACACACAACAACCCCCCCCCCCCCTTCCCCGGCAATATTTCATGCGTAGCAATTTTTGACACGACGGGTTACTCCTAAGATAAAATTATAGCTAATTTCATGATGTCGTTATATGCAAACCGCTCGTAGTTAAATGTCTTGAGATACAGCACTGGTCATCCCCCCACCCCTCTCTCCGTCTGCTCTGCCTCTCGATTTTCTCCCCCTCTCCATGGTTTACTTCCCTGCTTTATTTCTTTTCTTCTTCCTCTCGTCTTTATGACTGGCGTTGAGGTTGAATGTGTATCACGAATTATAGCTGTCTAATATATATATATACAGAGAGAGAGAGAGAGAGAGAGAGAGAGAGAGATTGCTACGAGCTGGTGATTTTCTTCACCTCAAGAGGGGCTTTTGGAAATGTAGGGGTTAGATATAGCCTTCACAAGTCCCTTCAGTACTAAAATTAATAATTTGTGCTGTTGTGATAAAAAAAAAAAAGGGGGGGGGGCATCGTAGTGATATGGTGATTAAAGTG
>NC_136961.1:9705336-9730336 GCF_032717465.1 Coenobita brevimanus
TGACAAGTTCCTTTTCTGAGGCCATAAGTAGCAGGTCACTTAAGCGATCATTTCTCATTGAGATCCTTGGATATGTCTTGCCTAAGCTAAGTACTGAAAAAAGTCGTTCATTGCCTGCAGTAGTTACTGGAAGGATGAGTAGAATTTTGATAATTTTCACTATTTCTGAGTACTCACAATCTAATCGTTTGACTTCATATGCCAGTAATTAAAATAGATTCTTTGGCTTGTCACTCTTACTTAGAAAATGTCTTTTTGCATCAGATATTTGGGAAACTAGAAGAATTTCATCTATGTATATATCTTTGTACGATTGTACTATAATAGAAAGCTTCTCGTATTCTAGAAAGTCTCTGGAACTGCAATCAAGTGCATTCTTAACTTCTGTTAGGGGCATGTTTTGTGTGAAGCGAATGTCAAGCTCTGAGAGAAATCTATCTATCAAAATTGGTTCTTTTGATTTCAGTTTTTGGAGCAGTACAACTATTCACCTCATTTCTCCCTAGAGCTGAATCATTTAAGAAGCTCTTTTGTCATGATGATACCTTCTGAATTTTCTTAGGCTTGGGTCTGCTCAACTAATTTGAAATTTCCAAGTTGGTATCTGCCTCATATGTTGAAACAAAACCTTTAGCTTTGTCAAAAATATCAGAGAAAGCCTCGTCCGTTCTCAAGGCCTGCAATCCCTTGATAGTTGACTGTATGAGAGAGCAAGCTTCAGATAGTAAGGCTTCCTCTGCTTGACGCTGATCTGACAAACTATTGGTAACTCTAAGGACTTGTTCAGTAATATGTAGATCCATTACGAACCTGAAAGACTAACTATTTGTACAGTCCATTTGCTTCTGCCGCAGCTTCTGAATCAGACCCCTCTGAATCTGTATGAAGCACTGATAGCAAACTTCCATAGCGAAGCGTAACCTTTGATATTGACCTATAATAGTAAGACCATCTAGTTATAGTAATTCTTTCTAGTGTCAAAACCTGAAGATCTTCTGCTTTCTGTGCTTCTGTGAAAAGTTGGTTCCATTTGTTGCTGTTTAATAAATGTGTAAACTGTGTTAATAATTGAAAAAAAAAAATGAAGAGACGCCACTGGTATTCTTTATGCACTCGCCCAGTACTAAATTCATCCTGTGTGCATGACAGTGTATGTATACTGCTTGGGGAATTTTATCTCGTAGTCTTGCTTGAACCTCGCTAAAGCATCCACTCATTACACCAGCACCATCATAACACTGAGCCACACACTTACACCAATTTTAACCAGATTGTTCTATCTCCTTATATATAAAATCAGCTAAACTTGCAGTATCAACCTTTTCCATGTGATAGGTTCCAATGACACGTTCCTTCACAATACCCTCACTAAAGTACCGCACAAGAATAGCCATCTGTTCCTTTTTTGACAAGTCTTTCTTTTCATCAACCATGACTGAAAAGTACTTGGCTTCTTGTGCTTCAGCACAAATTGTGTCCTTGATATGTTTTACAACAACTGATATCAACTCATTCTGGTCGATCTAACTTTTGTTTTAGAGAGGGATTTGAGTCAGCAATTAGGTGAAAAATTTCTACAAAATTTCCTGAATTTAATGTATCACCACCCTCATTATGTCCACGAAAAGACAGGCTTTGCCTTCCCAGTAATGCAGTGACTTTTAAAAGTAACTTTACATGTTCCCTGTTGTCCTCAATTTCTTGTTGCCTAGCTGAAGATGGAGAAGATGATACAGACTGTGTGGACCCTGACTGAATATCCTTGACATAAGACCAAGCGATCATATTATTAATGTGTCTTTCACTTGCCTGATATTGTTTGAGAAGGGTACTGGTATCTTTCCATTTCCTTGTTCCAACATCAATAAACGGTGTCCTACCTAATCCTTCCTCCTTTCGAACAGATGCTCCAGCAAAGTGCCTACATGGAAAGCAGTAACACGCATCTTGTGAGACCGAGTATTCTAACCAAGAAAATATATCAAAATAGGGACTTCTAAATTTCCTATTATTCTCATTGCTTGGGTAGCTTGGCAATTTTGGTTGACAGGGTTTATCACAGGGGGACTTAGATATATCAACTGCTTGAGTCGCTGGAGTTTGTGATGTGGATGGACTGTCTTTTGTATCTTATTGATCTTGGTTCAGTGCAACAGTATGTGCTAATGTGACTTCTGCTTCATCAACAGAAATAAAATCTGAGTCTTGACTAGGGGATGATGTAGTGGCTAAGTCAGTATTGTTAGTTGCTTTACTGGCTGAATATATATATATATATATATATATATATATATATATATATATATATATATATATATATATATATATATATATATATATGGAGTGGTAAAGTGTGCATTTTCGTACACTGGAGAGCGAGGGTTCGCGCCCCGCCAGGGTAAAAAACTTTGGGACACTTCCACTGCATAGGATGATGATGCCTGTAGAACTTCAAGTTCTCCAACCAGTAAAGCAACGCCAGCTTTGGGAACCACTGATCTATATGAACTCTTAAGACTCCTACCTACAGGTACGTATTTCCTAAGATCAATAAAAGCTATTAATGATAGCCAGAATACGATAAAAAAAAGCAGCTCGATACTGAAGTTAAGTGAACAGCGGACTAGGAACATATTTACATTGACATCCTTTAATATACTTAGTAAATTATTGTGATTATTGCACACACACACACACACACACACACACACACACACACACACACACACACACACACACACACACACACACACACACACACACACACACACACACACACACGATATATTTCACTCAAAACGTATTGAGGCTAAACACAAATTATTTTTTATTTCACGGTGTTAACCTTATATTTTTTGTCATTAACTGTAGTTGATTTGGAGGCCCCCTCAGAAAGCTTGGGGGGAGGGCGAGCGCCCCTCGCTGCCCTCCCCCCCCCCCCAAATGACTCCCCTGAACTCATTACACACGTTATTCATTTCCATGCTTTTAGTCTCTAGACAAATTATGCAAGAATTTTAGAGAAATAGCTGATAAAAAGCAAGAGTGATTGATAAACAGACAAGACAGAAAGACTCACACAAAGATTGATTTTTTTCATTATATATATATATATATATATATATATATATATATATATATATGAGAGAGAGAGAGAGAGAGAGAGAGAGAGACTGTAAGGGCGGACAGATAGACATAAGTACAGAAAGATAGAGTGATTGATTGATGAAGACAGAGTGACAGACAGATAGATAGACAGATAGACAATTGTAGACAGGCAGATGTCCATGCATATACAGACTGGCATATAGATGGACAGATAGACTGACAGACAAAGAGATAGACAGACAGACAGATAGAAAGCCAAGGACAAGCAGATGTCCAGGCGCAGCCAGATAGGTAAAAAGATGTGGAGAGAGACAAGCAGCAGACTTAAAGGCAGATGGATTAATAATCTTTGAACCTGGGATAGATTATGCAAGGGTTTCAGTTAATGCCGCTCGCGGAGAGTCTCACTTCAAACTGCAAACTTGCCGCCTAACTTTGTACATTCCCCTCCACGTGCTCGGTATTTATCACACTCCGAATAATTTTTCACAACCAAGCACTCACGTCCCCCAAACCGCTCACAGTAGTGAAAACTTCCCAGGAGTTATTTACCAACGCTCTCAGAATCTCACAACTGTGATTAGGAATACTCCTAGGACTTGCTCGTGAGTGTGAAAACGAGCTACACTTAACGGAAATGCATGACCTGTAGGTCCTCAAATAATCTTGTCTGGCAGTTATTTACTACAAATATTGGACTATTAATTAAACTAAGAGTATTGACAAGCAAATCTTGACATTATGTTGATTTTACGAGATATATCGATTTTTTAAATTCCAATATACAATTATTTTTGGCAGCAACATACTGTTTCCGCATGAACGCTTCACGTTTGTGTACTCGCACACAAAATAAACAGTGATTATCGCCACAGAGGCATACATCAATTCATTGTGAGATGGATATACAGCACTCTTTCCAGCTCCATCCACTTGCTCCTTAATGTTGGTGTATAATTTTAACATTCTTACATGAATCAGTAAAACTCGAAAAGCCGTTTACTTTACTCTGTTCCGATCACTGTGTGGCATAACAACCAAGCAAATAGCGGGCAATGTACTGTTATGTTAAAACAGCTCCTAGGAGTAAGCTTCGAGCTGTACCGTGTACAATACTTCTAACATTATGTACTGTACTGTAGTAGACCTGTAAGATGTGTTTTTAATGCTACCCGACTAGATGTTTTAGTCACATCCAACCAATGATTCCTTCCACCCTGTTTCGGAATACTTGCACCTCAGTGTCAGTGGTTTAGAAGGTGATGAAAAAGATGAGTATCAATACATCCATAAATCATATTTATTAGTGAGAAAAGTAAACCTCATGTAACGTTAATCATAGTATTCTAGATTATCTTAGAATTTATTTAATGGAAGAGCTGGAGTGAATGTAATACATTATGCAAAAGCTTAATGAAAATAGTGTTAATGAAAAATATGGAAACTTTAATGAGTGATGAAAACTTTTCTGTTACAACAGTGTTATGCTCTGTGTTCAAAACTGCCTTAGATTTTATAGTAATGGAAGAACTGTGAGCTGAAAGAAATGCATAAAGAAAAGCAATATGAAATTACCAACAGCACATGTCTCTACGGGGGCGAAAATTCCGTGGACGACGGATTCGTTGTTGTTGTAGTCGATCGGCCATCTTGCCTCTCTAGCGCTGGTGAAAACTCCCAAGTTCTTGTGACAGCTACCCGCTACTCACAACTGGGACCCTGCGATGTGAAAATTCACAACGCATGTGAGACTTGATAAATAGATCTTGGGAGTTTTCACAAGTTTATGGACATTAATGAGACTTATGAATGGTCATAAGGAATTAGGAGTGTTGGTAAATACCGGCCCAGGCGGTTTCTGCGATATCGTCTTTGCTCATGTTTCTTGATGGATAATGTATTGGTGGCTTGGAGTTTTGTCTTTGCTATGAAGATATGACACATTATTTACCTGTTTGTATCATCAGTTTGAGGGATTATAAAGTAATCTTACACTCGCTCTCGCGAAGCGAGGGCAGGCACTGTGCTTTGTTCGACGTTGTGTGTGTGTGTGTGTGTGTGTGTGTGTGTGTGTGTGTGTATGTGTGCAAAACTCCTACAAAATCTGTCCAATTTCAGCTAAAATTTGTGGAAGATTTGAGTGTCAGCCAAGGGTTAAGCTGTTCTTATTTAGAAGAGCAGATCATAGGCTGTTGAGGTCAAATGGCGAGGTCAAATTTTGACATGATGAGATCATCTTATGCTTTTTTATATACGATTTACATCAAACTAGGCGAAAGAGTTGAGAGTAAGAACAGAACGGCGGGATTCGATTTTGAGAACAAGTGGTCATAGGCCAAAGTCACAAGGCAAGATCAAAGTTCGATCCTTGTAAGTGTGTGTAAGCAAAATATCTACAATGGTACTGATCCGATTTGAAAAAAAAAAATCTTAGTAGATGGGCTGAGCATCAAGGAAGATGCTGACCAATTGTTTTTTTAGAACAATAGGTAAAAGGTCTCTTGGCAAGGTCAACTTAAAAACTCTTCATCCGATTTAGGCGAAAGTGTGGAAGTGTTCAGGATAGGGCAAGCGTAAAGGAATTCGATGTTTAGAATGATCAGTCATATATCATGGTCACAGGGCAAGACCATCGTAAACAATTCTGACGAAAAAAACTTGGTGGATAGGTAAATGGTCAAGCAAGAAAGAAGTGACTTGGTGTTGGGAGCAATGAACTGACGGTCAAGGTAACTGGACAAAGACAAATTTTTGGGCACGGGTGTTGCCTTCCTTACGCACTCGTTCTTGTTTTATACATAAAACATTTCAGTGTTTATATTGCATGTTATTTATTCGAATTATGACATTACTTACAAGAAATGAATAACACAGAACATATAGATGCAATGAAGACTAAATCGGTCACGAAGAGGTCCTCAGAACAATCCTAAACTCACGAAAATTAGGACCAAAGTGTCCTGGTACAGACATGCAGCTCCTGGACACATTCTTGTACAACCTCGGGCAAATGTTTGCCTACAAATCTGTCAGCCTACCATTTTTATCACTACTCCCCAAACGGGACGGTGTCTTTCCTTTACATACAGTACATTTTTATTATTTTTATTGCTTTCACATAAAACGCTTCTTGCAACACCTTCCATTATCACAGACGGCAGAGATGTACCCTTTCCCTTACACACACACACACACACACACACACACACACACACACACACACACACACACACACACACACACACACACATATATATATATATATATATATATATATATATATATATATATACACACACACACATTATATAGATAGATAGATATAGTTGGTAGTGCAAAGTTTTGCAGATGTCTGTGAGCGACGTGCCTTGAGAGTAAATGTAGAAACGAATAAAGTGTTGGTTATTGAGAGAGAAGGTGATCCCAGTGCGATATTACAGTGAATGGAGAGACACTGGAATTGGTGAGAAAGTTTAGATACCTGAGTACACTGATAGAAAACAGAGGAAAATGTGCAAAAGAAGTGGAAAGTAGAGTGACACAGGAAAGTAGCCGGTGCAATGAAGGCCTTGATAAGAAACAGAGGCTTGAGTGTTACAGCTGCACGAGGCTTACATGAAGGACTGTTAGTGCTAACTTTAACATATGGATGTAAGACTATGGTGTGGTATGAAAATGAAAAGTCAAGAGTGAGAGCAGTGGAGATGGGACTGCTGAGGAATGTATGTGGAGTACAGAGAGTGGATAGGATACGAAATAACATGATTCGTGAAATATGTAGAGTGAGAAAGTCTGTGGACACCAGAGTCGAAGAGAGTGTACTGAGATGATATGGTCATGTGTCAGAGAATGGACAACAGTAGAGTGGTGAAAAAGGTAAATCTGAGCGAATTTGAAGGAGGGAGGAGGCGAGGTAGGCCAAGAAGAAGGTGGAGGGATATGGTGGATGGGTGTGTGAGGAAGTCGGTGAGGCTAGGGGACTGAAAAGAGATCGAACTGCATAGATGAATGTTGTGAGGAGAAGCTCATGATCAGGGATTTGGCACCCTTTTTAAAGTGACAGCGTTCGGACTGACTCTATCGGATACGTCTATGTGAAGCTACAGAACGTGATGAATGCTTTTGGCGTATCAGATAGAGTAAGGATTCCGGAGGCTTGAATGTGAGCGAATGGAAGCATAGCCCATTGGTTTGGACAAATTTGGGCTGTCTGAACATTGCTACTCCTCACCCTGCGGTGGGGTGGGAAAGGGATATATATATATATATATATATATATATATATATATATATATATATATATATATATATATATATATATATATATATATATATATATAAATATATATATATATATATATATATATATATATATATTTATATATGTAGTTTTTGGAAACTCTCTGTACTGTTGTTTGCAGATGATACTGTGTTGTTTAGTGAAAACGAAGGGGAACTGCAGCGATTGGTGGATGGGTCTGTGACAGAGTGTAAGAAACGGAATCTAAAGGTGAATCTAGGGAAGAGTAAAGTTATGGTCTTCGAGAAAAGTGAGGTCAGTGTATGTACAGTGAGGCTGGATGAGGAAGAAATGGAAAATGTGAGTGCGTTTAAGTACTTGGGTAATGTGATGACTAAGGATGGAAGTTTAAGGGGTGCAGTGCTTGAAAGGGTACAACAAGGAAGAAAGGTTGCTGGATCCTTGAAAGCAATGATAAGAAACCGGGAAGTGAGCATGGAAGTCAAAAAGTTCCTACATGAAAGTATTGGAATACCAATTCTAACGTATGGAAGTGAAGCTTAGACCTTGTTGGAGGGACAGAAGTCAAGAGTGAAAGCAGTGGAAATGAGTGATTTGATAGTAGCCTGTGGAGTCACATGGAGAGACAGACTGACAAATAAGGAAGTGAAGGAGCGTTGTGGTGTGATGTGGATGTGATAGGAAGCGTTAGGAAAAACACATTGAGGTGGTTTGGCCATATTGAGAGGATGGAGAGTGAGAGACTGACGAGGAGAGTGTATGTGAGTGAGGTAGAGGAGGGGAAAAGGAGGGGGAGACCAAGGATGAGATGGAGAGATGGAGTGGAGAGGTATATGAGAGAGGGGGTGGGTGAGCTGGGAGCAGGGCAGTGAAATGGCAGGGGGACAGGGCGACATGGGGCGATTTGTTTGTGGCCACCCCTTACGAAAATAAGGCGTCTGGCAATATATATATATATATATATATATATATATATATATATATATATATATATATATATATATATATATATATATATATATATATATATATATATATATATATATATATATATATATATATATATATAGAGAGAGAGAGAGAGAGAGAGAGAGAGAGAGAGACCGTATAAATATATATATATATATATATATATATATATATATATATATATATATATATATATATATCTATTGCCAGACGCCTCAATCCCGTTTGGGGTGGCCACAAACAAATCGCCTCCAAGTCGCCCTGTCCCCCGCCATTTCACTGCCCTGCTCTCAACTCACCCCCCCCCCTCTCTCATATACCTCTCCACCCCATCCCTCCATCTCATCCTTGGCCTCCCCCTCCCTCTTCCCCCTCCACCTCACCCACATACACTCTCTTCGTCAGTCTTTCACCCTCCATCCTCTCCACATGGCCAAACCACCTCAGTGTGTTCCTCATAACGCTTCCTATCACATCCACATCCACACCACAACGCTCCTTTATATCCTCATTCGTCAGCCTGTCTCTCCACGTGACTCCACAGGCTCCTCTTAAATAACTCATTTCCACTGCTCTCACTCTTGACTTGTGTCCTTCCAACAATGTCCAAGCTTCACTTCCGTACGTTAGAGTTGGTATCACAGTACTGTCATGCAGTAACTTTTTCACTTCCATGCTCACTTCCCTGTTTCTTATCACTGCTTTCAAAGAACCAGCAACCTTTCTTCCCTGCTGTACCCTTTCAAGCACTTCACCCTCCAAACCTCCATCCTTACTCATCACACTACCCAAATACTTAAACGTACTCACATTTTCCAATTCCTCACCATCCAACCTCGCTGTACATTCACTAACTTCACCTCTCTCAAAGACCAT
Organism: Coenobita brevimanus; assembly: GCF_032717465.1. Taxonomy (NCBI): domain Eukaryota; kingdom Metazoa; phylum Arthropoda; class Malacostraca; order Decapoda; family Coenobitidae; genus Coenobita; species Coenobita brevimanus. The sequence continues at coordinate 9,714,551 of NC_136961.1, forward strand.
CACTTTACTCTTCCCTACATTCACCTTTAGGTTCCGTTTCTTACACACTCTCTCAAACTCATCCACCAAGCCTTGCAGCTCCCCTTCGTCTTCACTCAACAACACAATATCATCTGCAAACAACAGTACAGGGAGTTTCCAAACACTATCCTCTCTCACCAGGGCCACTCCAACATCCACTACCCTACCTTGTACCTCTTTTATTACCCCATCCATGTACAGATTGAACAACCATGGAGACATGACACATCCCTGTTTCAAACCAACTTTCAAAGAGAAAAATTCACTCAGTTCACCATCCACACGCAATGCAGCCTTCGCACCATCGTACATACTCTTCACAGCATTCAACAACTTCCCATCTACTCCATATATTCTTAACACTTTCCACAATCCTTGTCTATCCACCATGTCATATGCTTTCTCCAAATCCATGAAAGCCGCATACAACTTCTTTCCCTTCTCTAGAAACTTTTCCACTAGAGATCTAAGAATGAATATCTGATCTACACAATATATATATATATATATATATATATATATATATATATATATATATATATATATATATATATATATATATATATATTCACACACACACACACACACACACACACACATTCTCTCTCTCTCTCTCTCTCTCTCTCTCTCTCTCTCAGAGCATTATTCTGGAGGACGGGCAGAGAGGGTTATATATATATATATATATATATATATATATATATATATATATATATATATATATATATATATATATATATATATATTGTTACGGAACAGAGAAAGATAATGTACACTTTAAGTGAGAATGCTAAAAATCACTACTGTCCCGTAAAGTTCCAGGTTCAAAACAAAAGAGTTAGGTAAAATTACAAGTTAAAGTTTAATGCTCAAACTAACAACAAAACATTCAGGACTCATAAGGATAATGTAATGGCAAATAAACAGGTTAAATATATGGTTAACTGCAATAGCCTCTATTAACACGAAATTAGCAAGAGTAAATTTATCTAAGTCAGCCCTGATAAATGAAAATACACCGGGTAATGCTCAGTTAATGCAAGATAAATTATTACAGATACAAAATAATATTAAAACTGATGGACATAAAGATCTCTACATGAATTACAACAACTTCACTAGGCCCACAAATTAAACTTATGCTATGTACAGTACAAGGAAAAATGCAATAACAGTTATACTCAAATTACACACAGCTGCTAGATGTTTGGAGATTTCTTGAGCACTCACAATAATAATAACTGTACAGGGGAGGACAGAGATGTGAACAAAATGAGGAGCAGATCTAAGTGGCAATGATACAGAGACCGAGCTCATTATATAGGGGCCAGCAGAGCTTGATACAACTTGTAATAAGGACGCGCAAATGAAGCCATGGGGACAAAGAGCTGAAAATCCCGCACTGAATAACAGAAAGGACGACTTACTCTACTATAACGGTAGAAGGGGGGAACTGAGGCAGAACACGCTCGTGATCAAACAGGTAGCACAGTGTACGTTAGAATTACACAAAGGATGATAAAATCATAGGCTATGTAACACCTCCCCACAAAGAAAAAGAAATTTACAAAGGAAATTTCTTATTACTCTAAAACAATCTGTATATGGCATTACAGAACATGCAAAAGTCTTTCCTAATATTACAAAACATGAGATGTCCCTAGCACGTTCAGTCATAGGTACTTGCCAGTATCCCTTTAACAAATCAAACTTACTTATGTAGCTAGCCTTTCCGATCTTGTCTATGCAATCTTCCACACGAGGAAGAGGGTAAGTGTCTGTTTTGGTTAACTGATTAACACGTCTGTAGTCGATGCAAAGCCGCTGTGACCCACCTGGCTTAGGGACCAGAGTGACAGGAGAACTCCACTCGCTCTGACAGGGCTCAATCATCTTGTGGTCCAACAGGTAGCCAAGCTCCTTCTGGATGAGAGGAACTTTCACTGGGTTCAAACGGTAAGGAGGCAATTTAATTGGCTTTGCGTCTCCAACATCAACATCATGCATCAACACAGTGGTTCTTCCTGGAGTGGCACGGAACACTTGCGGGTACTCCTGCAGTAATGACGAAAACCCCTGCCTTTCCTTGGGAGGTAGATGAGAAAGCTTAGTCTGGAGATCATTCATGATATCAGGATTCTTCCCCAAACTATCACTCAGGCTCATACTGCATGGGAGAGCTTCACTTGCAGACTCGGGTGGAACAGCTACAGTGCAGACTGGATTATTTTCGTCCCGCCTGTGATATAACTTTAGCATGTTGATGTGACAAAGTTGCTTGTTCTTTCTACGATCTGGTGTGGCGATGACATAGTTGACATCACTGAGTTTCTTCTCCACGAAATAAGGACCACTAAACTTGGCTTGAAGAGGTTGTCCATGCACCGGTAGCAGAATCAAAACCTGATCTCCTGGCTGAAAGTGGCGTAACCTGGACTTCTTATCATACCAAGTCTTCATCTTCTCCTGAGCAGCTCCTAAATTCTCTCGCGCCAGTTGTAAAGCAGTGGACAGCCGTTCTTTGAACTTCATCACATACTCCAGCAGGTTGATGTCATCTTCCTCCGACAGCCAGCATTCCTTGAGTAGCTTAAGGGGTCCTCTTACTTCATGGCCAAACAGTAGTTCAAAAGGTGAGAAGCCCAGTGATTCATTTGGAGATTCTCTTGCGGCAAACACAACGAATGGAAGACCATTATCCCAGTCTTTCTGATGTTCCAAACAGTATTTCTTGAGCATCGATTTGAGTGTTTGATGATATCTCTCCAACTCTCCTTGGGTCTGGGGATGGTAAGCTGAAGACGTGATCTGGGTGATGCCCAACTCTTTCAGAGACTGCTTGAAAACATTTGACATGAAATTACTTCCCCGGTCTGACTGTACCTCCTTGGGCAGACCAAACTTTGTGAAGAACCCTAGCATTTCCTTAACCACGTTCTTTGCTGAGATATTTCTAAGTGGAATGGCTTCAGGATAACGAGTAGCCATATCAATCAGGGTCAACACATAAGAAAATCCTGAAGAAGTTTTAGGAAGAGGGCCCACAATATCCACCAACACACGGGTGAAAGGCGCCTCAAAAGGAGGAATGGGAACTAGAGGTGCAACCTTTTCAGTCTGATTACACTTCCCCACAACTTGACAGGTGTGACAAGACTTACAATACCAGGAAACATCCCTGAAGATATCTGGCCAGTAGAAGTGTTTCAAAATGCGTGCCACAGTCTTCCTCACTCCAAGGTGTCCTGCCAAACTGGTATCATGCGCCACTCGAATGATATCCTGCCTACAAACACGAGGGATGACAACTTGATGTACAACCTCCCATTCACAGTCGGCTGATGCTGTTGGGGGTCTCCACTTTCTCATAAGTACTCCTGACTTTACATAATAACAAGTAGAAGCACCAGCTGACTCTTCCTCACTGCAAGCAGAGTTAGCAAGACCTTTCAACTCAGGGTCAGCAACCTGCAACTCAACCAACTCTTGACGAGACAAATTATCAACACTACGGGGTACTGCCTCATCTGGTGAGTGGTCCAAATTAGCAAGAAAAGTGTCAGCTAGGATAACATCATCATCATCATTATCCTCTAAATCACCAGTAACTTTAGACTTAGCCCTAGTGACAGCACATGCAGGGAACACATCAGTGACATCACAATCCTGGGACGCAGCCACTGGCTCACTAGACAACTGAGGAGCTGGACACACTTGACTTCCACCAATATCATTTCCAAGTAAGAAAGTTACATCTGACATTGGGAGTTCTCAACCAACCCAACCATAACGGAACCATTAACAAAACCAGACTCTAAATTCACTCTGCACAGAGGGACAGAGAAGTAATTATTCCCTACACCTTGTAAGATTACAGTTTCATCAGAGGAATTAACATTAGAGCCTAGAACACTGGTCAGCATAAGGGATTGGCAAGCACCTGTGTCACGATATATTTTAACTGATTTCCTGTCATTACTGTCCAGAGGACTGACAAAACCATCAGACAGGAAATTAGCACATGAACTCTTGAGAGTGTCACCCACGTTACTGCTCAAAAGAGGAGCTCCATCATGAGAATTTAAGTTACCCCTCAAAGCAGGTTCAGTTAACTCAGTTAAAGAATTCTGGGAACTCTCAAGAGTGGATACTAGACCAATTGACTGAATATTTAAAGACTCCTTTTTGTTCACATCACGCTGTCTCCTGAAACATCTCTCCGTAGTATGACCAAGCTTACTACAATAAGTACATTTACTTTTCTGAAATCTAGAGGTGAAGCTGGTATTTACTTCCTGAGAAACATCATCTTTATTCTCTTTCCTGTTACCTGTACTCTGAGTAGAGGCAACGTACTTACTCTCAGCTTTCCCTTTTTCTCTAGAATATCTCTTGTGAGTGAGAACATACTCATCAGCTAAAACTGCAGCATCAGACAAATTATCTATTCTTTTCTCATCAAGATATAGGCTTACATCTTTACTAATACACCTTTTGAAGTCCTCCAGCAAAATCATCTGCTTAAATTTGTCAAAATCAGAATCCACATTCTTAGAATTTAACCACTGCTCTAACAAATCTTCTTTGATTTTTGCATACTCAACATGGGATTGCTTATCTTGCTTGTAAGTTGTCCTAAATTTTACACTATAGGCTTCAGGAACAAGCTCATAGGCCTTAAGAATCAAGCTCTTAACTACATCATAATTATCAGATTGATCCTGAGGCAAAGATACATAAGTTACTTGAGCTTTACCGGTGAGAACAGTTTGAAGGAGTACTGGCCAATACTCCTTAGGCCAATTAAAACCTGTAGCTACCCTCTCAAACAACTGAAAATTGTTAAATCAGATTCATTAAAAGGAGGGACAAGTTTAACATTTTTAGCCACATCAGTCATCAGAGCTAGATGATCCAGTTCCACCTTGTTTCATGCGATACTCATGGTCTGCCTGAATCCTAGCAATTTCAACTTGTGCCTCAGCCTCCTTAGAACGTGCTTGAAATTCAGCCTCCTTAACACGAGACTCCGCCTCCTTAGCCTTAGCCTCCTGCAGGGCTAGCTGTAACTTAGCTAATTCAATCTGCGTTTGCTCATTTGGAGGAGTTACATTAAACAAGCTTTCATTAATCATGTCAACAATTTGATCTTTAGAATGATGAGAGCGAACAGCAATTCCCCATTGTTGAGCAACAAGCTTAAGTTCATTCTTTTATTCTGTTTTCTACATCACACACTGTTTGCACATTTGACAAAAAATCTTTGGCTTCATCAAGTGTAGTAATAGTAGACATAATGAATAAGTAACAGTCACAAAATATCAAGCAATATCCTTATGATAATATCCTGAATATCCTGATGAGAGGTCGCCAAATTTATGTTACGGAACAGAGAAAGATAATGTACACTTTAAGTGAGAATGCTAAAAATCACTACTGTCCCGTAAAGTTCCAGGTTCAAAATAAAAGAGTTAGGTAAAATTACAAGTTAAAGTTTAATGCTCAAACTAACAACAAAACATTCAGGACTCATAAGGATAATGTAATGGCAAATAAACAGGTTAAATATATGGTTAACTGCAATAGCCTCTATTAACACGAAATTAGCAAGAGTAAATTTATCTAAGTCAGCCCTGATAAATGAAAATACACCGGGTAATGCTCAGTTAATGCAAGATAAATTATTACAGATACAAAATAATATTAAAACTGATGGACATAAAGATCTCTACATGAATTACAACAACTTCACTAGGCCCACAAATTAAACTTATGCTATACAGTACAAGGAAAAATGCAATAACAGTTATACTCAAATTACACACAGCTGCTAGATGTTTGGAGATTTCTTGAGCACTCACAATAATAATAACTGTACAGGGGAGGACAGAGATGTGAACAAAATGAGGAGCAGATCTAAGTGGCAATGATACAGAGACTGAGCTCATTATATAGGGGCCAGCAGAGCTTGATACAACTTGTAATAAGGACGCGCAAATGAAGCCATGGGGACAAAGAGCTGAAAATCCCGCACTGAATAACAGAAAGGATGACTTACTCTACTATAACGGTAGAAGGGGGGAACTGAGGCAGAACACGCTCGTGATCAAACAGGTAGCACAGTGTACGTTAGAATTACACAAAGGATGATGAAATCATAGGCTATGTAACAAATATATATATATATATATATATATATATATTCACACGTATACACACACACACACACACACACACATACATTCTCTCTCTCTCTCTCTCTCATATCATTATTCTGGAGGACGGGCAGGGAGGGGTAACAAAATTAATATTGCCTTCCGAACCAGAATTTTTATAGAGGATGGTTGCAGTAAGTTAATTAATCTGTCTTGTAAAGAAAATGAAGGCAAGTATGTCACGTGCAACAGAACCATAGCTGATTTTTAAACTTTGTTATTTTACGTCTTTATGTGTTTGGAACAGTGAAGCCATCTTGTAAAACAATAAAATCATTCTGACTTTTATTTTCGCACAAGCTAAGACATTACTTAGGGTATTTTGACACGTTCTAGGGACTCTAAAGAAACTACGGGCAGAGTATTTCCTCTGGTATTTGCAAGAACACGGAGGCAATAACAGAAAAAAATTCCTGCAAAGAATGTTCAGTGGAGGCTGCCTTGAACCTTAAATCCCGTGATATCAATTGATCAAGTAACTTAGTGTACAAAATATTTAGGCTGCAGTCACTGTTTACATGACACTTTGTGAAGAGAATCACGGCTTCAGGTAACACAGAAAAATCTTTAATGCAATAAAAGTGAAGTAGTTTGGAAAGGTTGAAATTCCGCCACGATAGTTAGGGATTCTGCGTGTGTGAAGGAAATACTGAATACAAGAGTCAATACCCGTGGCTCTTTAAGGGTGATGTGTTAGCGAGGGAAGAAGAGAGAGAGAGAGAGGGGGGGGGAGAACAGTAGAGGAGAAAGTGTGTCAAGAAAGCGGATTATATTTCTTTTTTTCTACAAATCAAGCTAAGTTTGAAACTGCATGATCTTTATGTTTTTAATCATTCTGATATGATTACGGGAAGATATTTTGCTTATTTTACCATCCTTATCCTCATTCTCATCATTGTCGTCCTCATCACCACCATCACCAACATAAACACCACCACAAGAATCGTTGTCATTATCACCACCCTCATCCTAATAATTCTCATCACCCTTATCACCACCAACACCATATCACCATGATCATCATCATCATCATCATCACTATAACCGCCACCACCACCACCATCATCATCTGATATCACCATCCCTGCCTGCCTTCCCCATCTGATTTTTTGTATTTTGCTCCTTCACAGTGTTACCTCTATATTTCCCCCATCTACCTTTTCTCTATAATTTATAGCCGAAGAAATGTGAGGAGAATCCTTTCAGCTCTTGTATTCTGTGTTTTACGCTTCTATGAATAGGGACTGATTTTTTTTTTTTCTGCAGTTATGTCTGATGACAGAAGAGAACGACAATGAACTGGAAATTCTCTCTCTCTATCTCTTCCCCAGAGAGAGAGAGAGAGAGAGAGAGAGAGAGAGAGAGAGATTATATCCTGTAACCAGGAAACTATTTACCAAGCTCGTTGGTAACCATATAACCAGACCATAAGGTGAAGTGGAGCCTACAATGGGGCTCCTGTTAACTGGGTGAAGTAAATGCGGCATCCACCAAGGAACCAAACCTCCACACTTTTCCCCACGCCTCGCTGTGGCGATGCATGGCCATCGAAAAAGTAATATCGGCTTATTGCAGGGGCATGACCCGGCTGGGGGGTTGTTTGCCTGTGGTTGATGGGTCTGCATGGCCAGAGACAGATAATGATCAACAACAACAATAGTCTGGTTGTTTTGACATGATGATCTCGAACCCCTTTCCAATCACCTGATGGTCAAGTATAGTCGGCCTGGAGGATATATTCGACTCTCAAAGAGACTCATACCTTGCTCATAACTGTGGCTCAGAGTTTCATGCAACCACAACTTACTACAGTATTACTGTACGTCATTGTCTTTATGGAGATGCGTTGAATCTTTTTACCTTGTCCTGTCCATACCTGTACTGTCCTAAAACACTTCCATATTTGAATTAAGATTATTTACGAGTGCACCATTGGAATGTAATAATATAATAACTAAGTAAACAAAAAATTAAATAACAACGAAAGTATGCTTATTTATGATATTAGAACTTAAAAAAATAGTTGATCATACTAGTAGTATTGTACGCCTACGTGCAAGCCCAGGCACATCTAAAGGTGAACCCTGTGGTGTGCAAGCGATGCTGCCCTTCTTCCACAGTCTGCCATCCTCTTTTCGGGGAATAGAAAGAGAGAGAGAGAGAGAGAATTGAGGGGTCGTTTGTTTAAACGTGCAGCTCCGACATCAGGTCATATCGGCTCCACCACGTGAAGGCATCCCTCTCCAGCCTCAGGAATTAACCTTTTCTTTACGATGATGTCGTTGCCATTTTAAGCATTCCACCGCCGAACGATTTTATTCAGATTAATGTAGATTTCTGACAACAAAGGTGGCTTATGGAGGTCATACCTAACATGTCTGGCTCGAAAAGCCTTTCATAAGCTGAATGAAGCTGCCTGGTGGTAAAAACAGTAAAATACTGGATGGCCTATATATAACGCCAAACTTCCACCTCGTTTGATGATTTCTCATGTGTTGTGGAGACAGCCCAGTCAGTGTTATCAGTAACCACCCTGTAACATTAATTCATTTTCCACTCTCACTGCCACAGCCACGCCCACACTAGTCGAGTGAGCCGTTCCCGCAACACACAAGATACTGCCGCGTGAGGTTATAATGGAGCGATATTTACGATCCAACTTGTATGAATGACGTCATCACATCGTTGGGGTTAAAACACGTTTGCATACCACACCTCGACATCGCCAGTCTCCCCTACTTATAAAACCAATGAATCCTAAACACGCCGTGTTAATATTTGGTTATCAAACCTTGGTGAACACGACAGGTTAGGAGACAGAAGGCTAGATTTGGGGAAGGTGAGACAGAACAGATTTGGCTATACAGTATCAGATTAGATTACGTTAACGTGTGTTAACTTAGGTTGAGCCGGATTAAACTAGGCTGGGATATATTTGTGTTGGTTTGTTAGCTTAGATTAGGTCAGATGTTGTTAGATTAAATTAGATTTGGCTAGGTAAGGATAAATTTGCTTAGATTACGTTATGTTATGCTAGAATGTAGAAGGAGTTTCTGAGAAAGATGTCGTCCTTTAAAGGTCGAATTTCTTATATAATTCTAAGTATCAGTGTCTACTGTACAGTTAAATATCAGATTCTACTTAGTTTTGTATTTCCAGTATGTTAACAATGTTTAGGGATTTAGGGTAAACTTGGAGTGCTGGAGCGGCAGGTTTCTATCAAAACTGCTTCAACATTTTTAACATGCTATAACTACAGAACAAAGCAGAATTTGACATTTTATCACAGACATTGCAACGTCGAAATACCCGAGGAAATCGTCCACTAAAACACATGCTTTGCAGAAAAATCCTGACTATGCCATTCTTATGTTAGGATAGGTTAGGTTAGGTTCGAGTATGTAACACGTGGCTGGTTTAGATAAACTAGGTTACGTTGAAATAACATTCGCTAGAACAGCGTTTACATGCCACACCTAGACGTTGCCTGACGGTAACCATTAAATACCAGACTCTACGTGTTGGATATCAGCTCAGCAGACCTTAGTGAGCAGGTTATTTAATGCCTAACGCCACACACTCACGCCTCTGCCACCTGCCTCATTCTTAACTCCTAGTGATGATGGGCTGGTGAGCATAAGAACTACTTACACAAAGGGAAACTTATTAATCGTGTGGGATTGACGGTACTGTGCGTGTGGGTGGGAAAGGGGGAGCTGTGTGTGTGTGTGTGTGTGTGTGTGTGTGTGTGTGTGTGTGTGTGTGTGTGTGTGTGTGTGTGTGTGTGTGTGTGTGTGTGTGTGTGTGTCTGCGTGTGTGTGTGTGTGTGTGTGTGTGTGTGTGTGTGTGTGTGTGTGTGTGTGTGTGTGTGTGTGTGTGTGTGTGTGTGTGTGTGTGTGTGTGTGTGTGTGTAAGCGGTAAATTCAAGGTTCTTTTCCAATTACAAGACGTCTGGACACGCTGCATGTGAAAGAACCCAAACCTAATCAGAGGAAATAGGCAAGACTGAGGCGGACTTGCATTTCAGGTCAGAGCCAGATGGCTGTAATTTGCAAGGAACCAGAGGCCATTAACCGTTTATTACCACGACCATTATCACCAGAGACGAAATTGTGCTGCCTAAATGCTGCAGCCATGGCGTCCAGCAGCGTGATAAATGAGCCTCGTCTGTGTTAATGACGCTGTTCTCCTGACTCCTTAACACACCTGAGAGAGTTAACCCCCCGACACAGAGGAAACAAGTGGTACCAGGCACAACAAACCTCGCCCGACAGCAGTTATTTATTGATGTTAAATACTGAATCGGGATTACCTATATGTTGATAGCAGTAAGTATCTCTGCGCAACCAGTTTCGAGTCATACCCCCCTGAATATCCACGACCTCCACCTTCACCTTTCAAGGTTACTCTGGGTCAAAGGTCTTGATGCCAAATGGAAGCCCATATGGGAGTTCCAGTATGTTGAAAATAGTAAATATCTCTTATCTTCAACTGTTCTCAAGTTATAGCCCTCTGAAAATCCGTGACCTTGATTTTCACCTTTCAAGTCACTCTAGTATCTCCAAAATTTAATCACTTCCTTTTGGGACCAGTGTCAACATATCCTGAAAGTTTCATGTAATTTCATTCAGCCGTTTCTCTGTAATGTTGCTAACAAGCAAAGAAACTCGTCCAAAAACAATACCTCGTCGGCCTCCGTCCCCGGCAAGGTAATGATGAGAAAACCTAACCCATTATGAAGAGTGGTTTGGAAATTACGTTGCCCCTGATGGAGAGCTGCGCTTCACTGAGTTCCCCTCTAGTTTAATTGTATCCTCTCTGTCTCTGTCTCTGTTTCTGTCTGTCTGTCTCTCTCTCTCTCTCTCTCTCTCTCTCTCTCTCTCTCTGCTGTTTACTTTCGCCACCCAGTTGTTATGGCACACAGCTGTTATCTTAAAGAGCCTCTCTTCATACAGTCTGGCATCGAAGGATTACATCTCTTCAACTATACTCTTTCCAACTTAACTTGCTCCACATCTTCGTCCCTATGCAGCTTGTTTCACTCAGCTCCGTGGCAGAAAAATACAGTGGCACAATTCTATATCCATTACATTGTACTTCTTTCTGACAAGCACCATATTCATGTATTAATCTATTGTTACATCTGAGCATTCAAAATGGAGAGGTGGCAAATTTAAATCATGTTAAATCAAAAAAGGATATCGTTCCCGAGGAGTCTGAGGGAGGCGATGGTGTAGTACGTTGGTTACCGTATCTAGATCACAATTAGAAGTGCTCGAATTCAATTATTGGACCGGTCAGACTGGTACACTCAGCCTGTTTCGCCCATGTCCCTGTTCATCCAGCAGTACACTTGGGGACCTGGGCGTAAAAGTACTACGGTGGGTCGTACTGAAGTGGAAGTCGACAGGCCTGAATGTAAGTTTTCTCCTTCATCACGGACTCGCTTCAGATTTTCTCACTTCTCAACAGTTATACATCACTCTATACTTCGCTGTAGTGTTTACACTGGACGCGGCTGTATTCACCCATTATATCCGAGGAGGCCCTAATTGTGTTTTATTCTTGCTGTTTCCAGGCGATTTCATTCTGATTAGGAGAGTTAACATGTTGGGAAGATGTGAACGAATGGTACATCTAGCCCTTTCAATTCCAAAAGTCCCTTAACCAATGAGCTTTATATTCGACTTTGAATTAGATCTGGTCGGAAGTTACTACTCTAAGTTAGAGCCCGAACAGACGGACAGAAAGACACGTATAGATGTAAGGACTATTTTGGTGGAGTCAGATGGGATTGGATTAGGATCGAGGCGGATTACTGATCCAGAAGGTCACACCAAAACAGTCCAACAGTTTTGGATCAGCTTGTCCTGTTGTCATTGCGACACCCCAGTGCCCCACCTGATTGTAAACAAAACAGTGGCGACTGAAAGTTCAGACTGGAATGATTTAGTCAGCAGTAATTCTGCTCTCAATTTCAGCAATACGGTCCCATTACTGATGAAACCAAACACAGCTGAGCCCTTCATACCCACCTCAGTAAATGGCAGTAGCATTCTATGAGTATATTATTGAAAGAAACAAGTAAATGCGGCGCTTACGATGTAGGAGCTGATGCCATATTTGTTTTGGTGTGACGTCACAGTCCAGGATCGCCCAGCTCAGTCCCCGATCGATCCGGGATCAACTTTCACTCTAATCCAGGACCAGGACTGTGCCTCGCCAAGACAGGATAATCTGTCGGGATCGACTTTCGATGCGGAATCGATCCGAGATTAAACTTTTTGTCGCCAAAACGTGCCTATACACGACTAAAAACATTACTTATCTACACTGCCGACAGTAAAAAAAAAAAAAAAAAAATGGATTAAAGGGATCAATGGAGGGCATGTATAGCTCTTTTATATCACAAGAACTTTCACTATACTGAATAAAATCTCCTGGCAGCTGCAAAAGTATTGTAAACAAGAGGGAGCACTCAGAGAGGGCAACACTCACACACCAACTGGTGTAATGCTTGACTTTGCCTGACCGAATATTTGACTTTGCCCTGTGACCCAGACGACTTTCAGCAGTTTATTTTCGATATTGAATTGCTTACCTCTTTTGCATCCCTAAACCCTTCCGCCAAATTAGGTTCAAATCAATTCAAAACTTTTTAAATTGATTTTGCTTAGATTCTGTGATCTAAACTTCTGACTATTGCACTCAGCATCGAACCCCTAGGCTCTTGCATTTAGTTTAACCCTTCCACTATTTTTTTTCTTTTAATGCAAGGAAGAAGGAACCAAGGGCTAGAAGCCTGCAAATTGTTCCCTCCATGAAAGAATAAAACAAGATAAATGAGAGCCAAATTCAAGATCCTTTCATTTCAAGATGGCTAGACACACTGCGTTTGAAAGACTGGAGGTCATAAGTAGTAGGAAATACGGACAGAGAAAGACAGTGCCAGAGCTCACCTGTTGCATACACGATGGACTGAGAGTAACGGTTAACTCTTGCACTAAAGAGGCGGACAAAAAAAGGGGATGAGAGTTTTGCTGCTAGTTTGGCCTAAACCAGATAAAAACTGTTGACCGTGGTAGGTTAAAGTTTGACCTGTTCCAGTGATTCTGATTTTTGATCTATTCTTTTTGTAAAGAACAGGTCATTTTCTTAGCACGCGCACACACACACACACACACACACACACACACACACACACACACACACACACATACACACGTGTGTTAAGTTAGGTGTTAATGAACAGACCAGACAATGACAGTATTTTATGTCAAGCTAGACCATATCAAACCCGGTACAACCATGGCACGCTAGATGAGACTTGGCTATAACATAAAACTAGACCAGATATAGCTCTAGCCTATTCAGTACGGGTGGAAAAAGTAAGGCGGGCTGATGATGATGATGATGATGATGATAATGATAATGATGATGTATATCTAAACTCATACTAGATATACTGTAGCTTTACCCCATTCATGCGGTTGCGAAAAGTGAGGCGGGTTGATGATGATGATGATGATGATGATGATGGTAATGATAATGATGATGATGTATATCTAAAATCAGACTAGGTATAGCTTTACCCTAGTCAGTACGGCTGGGAAAAATGAGGCGGGTTGATGATGATGATGATGATACTGGTGATGTACTGTATATCCAGCCTGTTTCATTCAGCTCAGGAGGGTCGTTTAGAGCAGGGGATGATAGACAAAGTGTTCATTTGCTCTTTCGCTGGTGGAAGAGAGGGAGGCCTTCAAGTGGTGGTACCAATATAGCTGTGTGGTGGAGCTGCCCGGTTATACAAATATCCATTATTTCTCTTCCCATCCCCGAAAGAAGGATGGTGGACAGCAGAAGACGGGCAGCTTTAAGCAGCAGTCCAATGGGTTCACATAGAGCTGAACCTTGGGCTACAAGAACTACTACTATTATTCTAACATAACAAAGATCCATAACTCCTTTCAGTTCAGTTTATGGCCAGGTATAATCAGACTAGAGGACTGTTTTGCCCGGTAACCAAGGAAAGTAATTCCTTCCTCATAAATGAAACTTACCAAATTTCATGCAAACCACGAGTTAAGTGTTCGAGTTATAGAAATAACCCAGTTCTCTCTGTCAAAAATAAACTAAATACAGTAACATAATGACATGAAGTTGTTGTTTTTGGTTTCCGGAGAGACTGATATGCTATGGATAACGCTTTAATATGCTTGGGATAGGCGAAGATAAAGGAAGGAAAAGACAACTCATAAATTACTTAGCATTATCTCAAGCAAGAAGGGAGGGATTGTAATGACCGTCTGGGTCTACTAAGTGGCCTCTTTGTGGAGAGAGAGAGAGAGAGAGAGAGAGAGAGAGAGAGAGAGAGAGAGAGAGAGAATATGTGTTTATGTCATGCTACTGATCTATCTTAGTTTGGAAATGAATTTATGATTTATATTTTCTGACCTATAATATCTTCTTGTACGTCTGAAATTTTATCTGTCTTTTCATATTCTCTCTCTCTCTCTCTCTCTCTCTCTCTCTCACACACACACACACACACACACACACACACACACACACTAAATAGTTCCATCTATCATCCAATCCTTTTTCTGCCCTAGTGGAAGCGTATGGGACAGAGCTACAGTCGTTCTATTTTATGAAGGCAGTTTGAGTGGGGCGATCTGGGACCTCACACTGTTAGCTCTGTTGTCACATCGCCGCAGATACACGTGTAATTATTTGTGCTCACCTCTCTCTCTCTCTCTCTCTCTCTCTCTCTCTCTCTCTCTCTCTCTCTCTCTCACACACACACACACTCTCCTATTTTAAGCCAGTAACTACTTGTAAATGAATTTTAAACACTCTGTATAGATGTAATTCAAGAAAAAAGCTATAGTATAGTATAAATCTCATGAGACTTGTCAGCGTTGCTTTTGCGACGTTGTCAGGTGGTGACACGAGGGCCAGCCCTGCATGAGCGGGTCATATTCGGTCAGTCTCCCGCCATGGAAGCTGTAAAATAAAACGCACCTATACACTTTTACCTCAGGGATGGTGTGGAAAAAAAGTCGAAAACAAGAGAAAAAATAAAGAAAATACAATTAGTAGTAGTTAATATAAATATGAGAGAGAGAGAGAGAGAGAGAGAACACGTGTGTGGCGACGATGTGGCAACAGAGCTAACAGAGTGAGGTCCCTGAGCGCCCCACCCAAACTGCCTTCATAAAATAGAACGACTATAGGCTCTTAGGTCGCAATTTTTAAGGCAAGGCTGATCATCCTCGTTCGTCCCTGATTTGAGAGCAATAAACCCCAGCCTTCCCTTTGACATAGTCCCTTAGGGATCCCGTCTGACTGGAGGGCCTTTACTCACCATGCCGCCAGACATCATTTTGTGATTAGGACAAACCACCATTGTAAAGGTTCCCGGTGATGAAGGAAACATTTGGCTAATTGTCACTCAGTATAGAATCACTTGAAAGCAGAAGTACATTGAGTTAGTGGATGGTAGGCTATATATATATATATATATATATATATATATATATATATA
>NC_136961.1:9732836-9760336 GCF_032717465.1 Coenobita brevimanus
ATATTCAGGATATCATAAGGATATTGCTTGATATTTTGAGACTGTGATTTATTCATGATGTCTACTATTACTACGCTTGATGAAGCCAAAGATTTTTTGTCAAATGTGCGAACAGTGTGTGATGTAGAAAACAGAACTTAAGCTTGTTGCTCAACAATTGGGAATCGCTGTTTGCTCTCATCATTCTAAAGATCAAATTGTTGGCATGATTAATAAAGCTTGTTTGATGTAACTCCTCCAGATGAGCAAACGCAGATTGAAATAGCTAAGTTACAGCTAGCCCTGCAGGAGGCTAAGGCTAAGGAGGCGGAGTTTCAGGCACGTTCTAAGGAGGCTGAGTCTCAGGCTCGTATTCAGGAGGCACAAATTGAACTTGCTAGGATTCAGGCAGACCATGAGTATCGCATGAAATAAGATGGAACTGGATCA
The DNA here is from genome assembly GCF_032717465.1 of Coenobita brevimanus. Taxonomy (NCBI): domain Eukaryota; kingdom Metazoa; phylum Arthropoda; class Malacostraca; order Decapoda; family Coenobitidae; genus Coenobita; species Coenobita brevimanus. The sequence goes on from NC_136961.1 coordinate 9,733,266, forward strand.
TCTAGCTCTGATGATTTTGATGTGGCTAAAAATGTTAAACTTGTCCCTCCTTTTAATGAGTCTGATTTAACAAAATATTTTCAGTTGTTTGAGAGGGTAGCTACAGGTTTTAATTGGCCCAAAAAGTATTGGCCAGTGCTCCTTCAAACTGTTCTCACCGGTAAAGCTCAAGTAACTTATGCATCTTTGCCTCAGGATCAATCTGATAATTATGATGTAGTTAAGAGCTTGATTCTTAAGGCCTATGAGCTTGTTCCTGAAGCCTATAGAGTAAAATTTAGGACAATTTATAAGCAAGATAAGCAATCCCATGTTGAGTACGCAAAAATCAAAGAAGATCTGTTAGAGCAGTGGTTAAATTCAAAGAATGTAAATTCTGATTTTGATAAATTTAAGCAGGTGATTTTGCTGGAAGACTTCAAAAGGTGTATTAATAATGATGTAAGCCTATATGTTGATGAGAAAAGAATAGGTAATTTGTCTCATGCTGCAGTTTTAGCTGATGAATATGTTCTCACAAGAGATATTCTAAAGAAAAAAGGAAAGCTGAGAGTAAGTACGTTGCCTCTACTCAGAGTACAGATAACAGGAAAGAGAATAAAGATGATGTTTCTCAGGAAGTAAATACCAGCTCCACCTCTAGATTTCAGAGTAGTAAATGTACTTATTGTCGTAAGCTTGGTCATACTACGGAGAAATGTTTCAGGAGACAGCGTGATGTGAACAAAAAGGAGTCTTTAAATATTCAGTCACTTGGTCTAGTGTCCACCCTTGAGAGTTCCCAGAATTCTTTAACCGAGTTAACTGAACCTGCTTTGAGGGGTAACTTAAATTCTCATGATGGAGCTCCTCTTTTGAGCAGTAATGTGGGGGACACTCTCAAGAGTTCATGTGCTAATTTCCTGTCTGATGGTTTTGTCAGTCCTCTGGACAGTAATAACAGGAAATCAGTTACAATATATCGTGATACAGGTGCTTGCCTATCCCTTATGCTGACCAGTGTTCTAGGCTCTAATGTTAATTCCTCTGATGAAACTGTAATCTTACAAGGTGTAGGGAATTATTACTTCTCTGTCCCTCTGTGCAGAGTGAATTTAGAGTCTGGTTTTGTTAATGGTTCCGTTATGGTTGGGTTGGTTGAGACACTCCCAATGTCAGGTGTAACTTTCTTACTTGGAAATGATATTGGTGGAAGTCAGGTGTGTCCAGCTCCTCAGTTTTCTAGTGAACCAGTGACTGCGACCCAGGATTGTGATATCCCTGAGGTGTTCTCTGCATGTGCTGTCACTAGGGCTAAGTCTAAAGTTACTGGTGACTTAGAGGATAATGATGATGATGATGTTATCCTAGCTGACACTTTTCTTGCTAATTTGGACCACTCACCAGATGAGGCAGTACCCCGTAGTGTTGATAATTTGTCTCGTCAAGAGTTGGTTGAGTTGCAGGTTGCTGATCCTGACTTGAAAGGTCTAGCTAACTCTGCTTGCAGTGAGGAAGAGTCAGCTGGTGCTTCTACTTGTTATTATATAAAGTCACGAGTACTTATAAGAAAGTGGAGACCCCCAACAGCATCAGCCGACTGTGAATGGGAGGTTGTACATCAAGTTGTCATCCCTCGTGTTTGTAGGCAGGATATCATTAGAGTGGCTCATGATTCCAGTTCGGCAGGACACCTTGGAGTGAGGAAGACTGTGGCACGTATTTTGAAACACTTCTACTGGCCAGGCATCTTCAGAGATGTTTCCTGGTATTGTAAGTCTTGTCACACCTGTCAAGTTGTGGGGAAGTGTAATCAGACCGAAAAGGTTGCACCTCTAGTTCCCATTCCTCCTTTTGAGGCGCCATTCACCCGTGTGTTGGTGGATATTGTGGGCCCTCTTCCTAAGACTTCTTCAGGATTTTCTTATGTGTTGACCCTGATTGATATGGCTACTCGTTATCCTGAAGCCATTCCACTTAGAAATATCTCAGCAAAGAACGTGGTTAAGGAAATGCTAGGGTTCTTCACAAAGTTTGGTCTGCCCAAGGAGGTACAGTCAGACCGGGGAAGTGATTTCATGTCAAATGTTTTCAAGCAGTCACTGAAAGAGTTGGGCATCACCCAGATCACATCTTCAGCTTACCATCCCCAGACCCAAGGAGCGTTGGAGGGATATCATCAAACACTCAAATCGATGCTCAAGAAATACTGTTTGGAACATCAGAAAGACTGGGATAAAGGTCTTCCATTCGTTGTATTTCCTGCAAGAGAATCTCCAAATGAATCACTGGGCTTCTCACCCTTTGAACTACTGTTTGGCCATGAAGTAAGAGGACCCCTTAAGCTACTCAAGGAATGCTGGCTGTAGGAGGAAGATGACGTCAACCTGCTGGAGTATGTGATGAAGTTCAAAGAACGGCTGTCCACTGCTTTACAGCTGGCGAGAGAGAACTTAGGAGCTGCTCAGGAGAAGATGAAGACTTGGTATGATAAGAAGTCCAGGTTACGCCACTTTCAGCCAGGAGATCAGGTTTTGATTCTGCTACCGGTGCATGGGCAACCTCTTCAAGCCAAGTTTAGTGGTCCTTATTTCGTGGAGAAGAAACTCAGTGATGTCAACTATGTCATCGCCACACCAGATCGTAGAAAGAACAAGCAACTTTGTCACCTCAACATGCTAAAGTTATATCACAGGCGGGACGAAAATAACCCAGTCTGCACTGTAGCTGTTCCACCCGAGTCTGCAAGTGAAGTTCTCCCATGCAGCATGAGCCTGAGTGATAGTTTGGGGAAGAATCCTGATATCATGAATGATCTCCAGACTAAGCTTTCTCATCTAGCTCTCGAGGAAAGGCAGGAATTTTCGGCATTACTGCAGGAGTACCCGCAAGTGTTCCGTGCCACTCCAGGAAGAACCACTGTGTTGATGCATGATGTCGATGTTGGAGACGCAAAGCCAATTAAACTGCCTCCTTACCGTGTGAACCCAGTGAAAGTTCCTCTCATCCAGAAGGAGCTTGGCTACCTGTTGGACCACAAGATGATTGAGCCCTGTCAGAGCGAGTGGAGTTCTCCTGTCACTCTAGTCCCTAAGCCATGTGGGTCACAGCGGCTTTGCATCGACTACAGACGTGTTAATCAGATAACCAAAACAGACACTTACCCTCTCCCTCGTGTGGAAGATTGCATAGACAAGATCGGAAAGGCTAGGTACATAAGTAAGTTTGATTTGTTAAAGGGATACTGGCAAGTACCTATGACTGAACGTGCTAGGGAGATCTCATGTTTTGTAACACTAGGAAAGACTTTTGCATGTTCTGTAATGCCATATGGTATGAAGAATGCACCAGCCACATTTCAGAAGCTCATGAATGTTGTAACAGAGGGTTTGGCAGGGTGTGTTGTTTATATTGATGATATATTAATCTTCAGTGACAACTGGAAAGATCACCTACGCCATGTCAGTAAATTTCTTGAGCGTTTGGTCCAGGCTAATCTTGTAGCTAATTTATCAAAGAGTGAGTTTGGTCAAGCTAAAGTTCAGTACCTTGGGTACGTAATTGGTGATGGACATGTTGCACCACCAGGAGCTAAGGTTCAGGTTATAAGTGATCTTCCCAGACCTAAAAGTAGGAAAGAGCTACAAAGATTTTTGGGAATGGTAGGTTATTACAGGAGATTTGTTCTTAACTTTTCAATTCTTGTATCACCACTTACAGACCTACTGAAAAAGGGAGTTAAATTTGTCTGGACCGATGACTGTGAATCCTCTTGCAGCTAACTTAAAGCTATCCTATTGAGTCAGCCAGTGCTCGCTACTCCAAATTTTGCTAAGCCTTTTAAGATGGCTGTTGACGCAAGTGATACAGGAGCTGGGGCTGTTTTGCTGCAAGAGGATGATCAGGGTATTGAACACCCTGTATCTTATTACAGTAAGAAGTTCACTCCACCTCAAAAGAACTACTCAACTATTGAGAAAGAGCTTTTGGCCTTGATTTTGGGTTTACAGGATTTTTCATTTTATTTGTGTTCTGGTTTTGACCCCATAGTCATTTATACCGATCATAACCCACTGAAATTCCTTAGTAAGTTTAAAGATAAAAATCAGAGACTGACAAGATGGAGTCTACTTCTTCAGGAGTATTCATTAGACATACAACATGTCAAGGGGAAAGAAAATGTTATTGCAGATTGCTTATCTAGACTTTAGACAGATTGTTTTAGAGTAATAAGAAATTTCCTTTGTAAATTTTTTTTTTCTTTGTGGGGAGGTGTTACATAGCCTATGATTTCATCATCTTTTGTATAATTCTAACGTACAGTATGCTGCATGTTTGATCATGATTCGCCTCGTGGCTTTCATAGTGACCAAGCTTCCGTGTTCTACATCACTTCCCCCTTCTCCTCCCTTATAGTAGAGTAAGTCGTTCTTTCTGTTGTTCAGAGCAGGAGTGTCAACTCTTTGTCCCCTATTGCTTCCTTTGCGCGTCCTTCTTACAAGTTGTATCAAGCTCTGCCGACCCCTATATAATGAGCTCAGTCTCTGCATTAATTGCCACTTAGATCTACTCCTCATTTTGTTCACATCTCTGACCTCCCCTGTACAGTTGTTATTATTTTTGTGAGTGCTCAGGAAGTCTCCAACCATCTAGCTGCTGTGTAATTTGAGTATAAGTGTTATTACAATTTTTCTTGTACTGTATAGCATAAGGTGTTAATTCGTAGGCCTGGTAGGGTTTTTGTGATAATATTTTGTATCTGTAATAATATATCTTGCATTAACTGAGCATTATCCGGTTTTCTCATTTTATCAGGGCTGACTTAGATAAATTTACTCTTGCTAATTTCGTGGTAATAGAGGCTATTGCAGTTAACCATATATTTAACCTGTTTTTTGCCATTACATTATCCTTATGAGTCCTGAATGTTTAGTTGTTAGTTTGAGCATTAAACTTTAACTTGTATTTTTACCTAACTCTTTTGTTTTGAACCTGGAACTTTGCGGGACAGTGGTGATTTTAGTATTCTCACTTGAAGTGTTCATTATCTCTCTCTGTTCCGTAACAATATATATATATATATATATATATATATATATATATATATATATATATATATATATATATATATATATATGTATAATGATTTTACATACAGCCATGGCTCGTGGGTCCTGGGTGCCTTTTCCCTTGGGTCCCACCCTGTCTAATACTTGGTCCAGATAGAGATCTAATACTGTGTAAAATTTTTTGTTCCTAGATAAAGAAAAAAATGGCTTCAGTCCCCTGGCCGTCTTTCCTCTGTTGAGGGAGGGGAGTCCCACCCTGCCTAGTATCTGGTCTGGGATGCGGTACGATACTATTCAAAATTTTGCTGTAATGGGTATTTAAAAGAGAAAATAAATGGCCGTCCATACTGGCACTGATCTGGTCACCCGAGGGCCACACCACAAAATGAAGTACAGCCCTCGAGGTTTCCACCTTGCCCAAAAACTGCACCTTGTGGAAGTCTACCACTAAGACACAAATATAGATATTTTGATAAGGTGCTGAATATCATGGAAGAACTTTTTCTCAATACCCTCATGAATACGTTCAGTAACGTGGTACACTGAGACTCAACGACAGGCTCCTAACTTGCAATTACGTAATGGTGACTTGCCGCCACCGAGGTACAGACATAGGCAAAAGATTGCCGACACTTCTCTGACGGCTGTGACAATGGAAGGTCTTACACAAACTGTTTTATATATATATATATATATATATATATATATATATATATATATATATATATATATATATATATATATATATATATATATATATATATATATATATATATATATATATATATATATATATATATATATATATATATATATATATATATATATATATATATATAAATATATATATATATATATATATATATATATATATATATATATATATATATATATATATATATATATCGTAGCCGTATGAAACATACAACAAAAAGGTATGTGAAGAAAGGATACTGTCTATAGTTTGAGGAGGAATGAGATATATGGAAGGCAGGGAACAGTGCTATACCTCATACCAATCAATCCGGCCAGGCATGTATGGCAACACTGTTCTTGCCGAGATTCTGATTGGCTGGAAGTGTTTGTTCGATTTCGTTGTTGCTTAAACCAATACTCTTTTTATTATCAGACGTGATACTGAGTTTGTCAACAGTACAATCGTAAAAAGCAATACGAAATCCGATATAAACTTAACAAAGAAATTTTCGTAGGAAGATAGAGATATGAGTCAACAAAGTATTATAACAGTCCAAGTCATAGCAGCATTCGACCAATTCCTTTAAATCTCCGACACTTCGTACTATAACAGAGTATTAAGGAAACCTGCTTAATCTAAGCATTGGTATAACACACATTTAAATTCTATGATCAGTTCGCACCCTTAAATCGTGCCACAACTCCGAATAATTGAAAATTCTAATGGAAAGACGAGTTCACTTGGAGGGAGGTTTGAAAAAATTGCGAAAATCAAAGTAGGCTAAAGGAAAACATTTTCATTATATCTTCTCCATTATCACAGTACGGACTGATCTTAAAATTTTAATGTGTGTTATACCATCGCTTAGATTAAGCAGGTTTCCTTAATTTTCTTTTATATTACGAAGTGTCGGAGATTTAAAGGAATTGTTCGAATGCTGACCTTGACTTGGACTGTTAAAATAGTTTGTTGACTCATATCTTTATCTTCGTACGAAAATTTCATTGTTGTTAAGTATATATCGGATTTCATATTGCTTTTTACGATTGTACTGTCGACAAACTCAGTATCACATTTGATAATAGAGTATTGGTTTAAGCAACAATGAAATCGAACAAACACCTCCAGCCAATGAAATCGAACAAACACCTCCAGCCAATCAGAATCTCGGCAGAAACAGTGTTGCCATACATGCTTGGCCAGATTAATTGGTATGAGGTATAGGAGAGAATTATCACGAACATTACTCATTGTTGTACAAACCAAGCCACACTCTGGTACCTCTTACTCGTCTTGAAACTACTTCAAAACTGAAAGACACCTTGTTCTTCTGTACCTCAGGGAAAAGAGACAGTCCAAGGCAACAGTAGTTGGGAGTCGCTTTTATGTGCGGTTCCACTGATGTGTTTAAGTTGATAGGCTGGTTTCGCAATCACATGGTGGAGAAAGGGTGGTGGAATGTAGCTGGGGTATGGGTATAAAGAAGACGTTATACGAGCCATTGTAGTCTGAAAAGATAGTGGTAGTACAGTAATATACTCTTTTTACTTTAATGTGGCCTCAAATTGCCTTGTCTTCTTATTCAGTGCTGAACTATAGTAAGAAATTAAGACTAGAAAATGGTGCTAACAACAAATAAATGCTATGGAAAGGGTGAAGACCTGTAGCATTATCTTATTCCACCAATGAGCTACGTAAATGAAGCTGTTAAAAAGATGCAAATCTGGGCGAAGCCAAAGTGAAAGAAGTATAGTACTATAGTCTCTCTCTCTCTCTCTCTCTCTCTCTCTCTCTCTCTCTCTCTCTCTCTCTCCACGGCACTACACTATAAACTGAGACATAAAGAAAAGTCCATTTGTCGATAAAGATTTTGGATAGATACAGGATGCCAAACCCTTCCAGCCAGCTCTTACCCTCCCTCACTTCTCGTTTACCGCTACAATAACGCCCAGTATCGTAGCGTAAGTCACGACACGACACAGGCCACGAAAGGGTAAGTCGGGTGTGAAATATTAATTCTTTTAAAGTGCCTCTACTCAAGTTGTCATTCTGTTGTGTGTTTTTTCAGCCTTATGGGATAGGGTCGCCGTGTTTGCGTCCACTTTCTATTAATGGCTATGTTTTTAAGTTCCTGAGACAGAGCCACAACAGAGACTAGTTCTGGTCAAATATACTTTGTTTCTCTCTCTCTCTCTCTCTCTCTCTCTCTCTCTCTCTCTCTCTCTCTCTCTCTCTCTCTCTCTATCTATCTATCTATCTATCTATCTATCTCTCTTTCATTCATCTACTTTCGCTCTTTCATTCTCACTCTCCCTCCCTCCTTCCTTCCCGTTAATATTTCTCTTTTCTTCCATCCTTCCGTTTTACTGTTCTATTCTTTACCTCTCCTCATTCCACACACTTTCCTCCTCATCACTCCTTCTCTCCATCCTCCCTCTCCTCTTTCTCCGTCGATATTCCACCCCTCACCCTCCGAAACACACACACACACACACACACACACACACACACAGACACACACACACAGACACACAGACACACACACACACACACACACACACACACACACACACACACACACACACACACACACACACACACACACACACACACACACAGATGGGGACTGTAGGGTAGAGGATGCGGTACCTTAAGAAAGTTAAGCCCTAAAGCCCTAAACCAACATTACTGTCCCTCAGAGATACGCCTAGACCACTCTAAAGTTAGGCTGGGTTAGGGAGACTGTTGCTTCTTCACTGCCATAGATATAGAGGGTGGTCCATAAATAGCGCTTCACAAGACACTCACCTGACGGTATCTTGTGTGTTGCACGGACGGTTTAGTCTGCTGTTGTGGACGTGAATGTGGCAGTAGGAGGAGAGAATTAATAAATGTTGCAGCACAGATAGTGATAATGTTGACTGAGACGTTCCCACAACACGCGAGACATCGCCGGATAGAGTCGAAGATCAACGTTATAAATGGACCTCACTGTTTACTGCTCTGTTCCTTTACCTCAGTTTGATTGTTACAAAGAAATGAAAATAGGGACCTGGATCACTAAGCACAAGCAAAGACATCATGTGTTGCTGCAACGATTTACAATAGAGAGTCTGCCCTAACCGGAGAAAGATTCCGTAACCCCTTTTCATCTTATTTGTTGACCAGTGGAGGATAAATTTGACTAACAACCAGAGAAACTCATTCCTGCCTCGTAACTAAGGCTCATGGAAATCCATGCAACCACGACTTAGTATTCACTTTGTGTGTGTGACCCGGTTCCTCCAGATGAAAACAAACCGGCTGTACCAAAGACATAAACTATTCTCTTTTCCTTTTCCCCAGTGTATTCGCTATGTAGAACTGAAAATAGGGGCCTGTATGAGTATAGCGATAGTTGCGTGACGTAGCCTGGGAGGATGTTTGAGTGTTCGCTTTGTCAGTCACGTCGTATGTGTTTGTGAGTAGGGCGAGTCAAGCCGCGACTCATGAAAATTATTCATTATATTATGCTTCCTCCGTCCCTACACTCTCCGTCCCTACTTCCTCCGTCCCTCTTCATTCCTTCTGACTTGATGGTATGCCCCATAATATTACTGGAGCTTTTCTTATCAGTCACGGCACCAATATAGTTAGGCGGCTCAACTGCCTGATTATTGAAACGTCTTTCAACTACTTAATTATTCCCAAAAAAGAGAGTGGTGGACTGCAGGAGGGCAGTATCTTCTGCCTGCAGTCCAAAGAAGGCTAGAACTACAACTACCATAAATTCCTTCCTCCTCCCTTATCATTTTCCTCTTTCCATATGTCAAACTTTATTCCCTCCATCCTCTCCCATCACCTTCCTCTCTCCAGACACACGCGTTCATGGAAGTTTTCAATTTAATTCACCTTCACAGTCAATTCAAAAGCTGTACAGTGTTCATTATTTGGACACAATATGTATATACTCTTTTTAATGTAACTTGGCCTAAAATTGCCATATCTGCGTCTGGAACGCTGAGTTGTAGCAATAAATTAACACCAGATCACAAAGAAGTTTTACACAAAGAATGTAGGACCTTATCACTGTTTTTCTGCCACTACATGAAATAAACTGCAAAAGGCGAAAATCCGGGCTAAGTAGGAGTAGCAGTTGAATAGCAGCAGGAGCAGCAGCAGCAGCAGTAGTAGTAGTAGTAGTAGTAGAAGAAGAAGAAGAAGATGTAGCAGTAGTTGTAGTAGTAGTAGCAGTAGTAGTAGTAGTAGGAGTGGTAGTAATAGTAGTAGTAGCAGCAGCAGCAGCAACAACAGCAGCAGCAGTAGTAGTAGTAGTAGTACAGTAGTTGTAGTCGTAGTAGTAGTAGTAGTAGTAGTAGTTTGTTGTTGTTGTTGTGGCTGATGTGTTGTTTAAGCTCCAGTTTCGTCTGATATGTGAACCCATTGGTCTGCAGGCTGAAGCTGTCCTCCTCCTGCAGCTCACTATCTTCCTTTTGGGGTAGAGGGAGGGATGTCAGGGACGTTTATAATCGGGCAGTAGAGCCACCCAGTTACATCGCTATCACCACGTGGAGGCGTCCTTCTCCTGCAGAATAATACTTCATTCACATCTGGGGAAGACTTTCATCTTTTTCCAGTTTATTTCCCGTAACTCAGTGAGAGAATAAATCAATACTGTGCCTCTGCAATCATTACATGGCACTTCTTCGTAATTGGTACTGTATTCCAGTGTTAAATTTTGTTACAGCTCAACACTCAGAATAGTGAGATGGCAGTTTAAGGCCGCTAAGTTAAAATAAAAAGGGAACAGTACATTTATTGTATGAATTTGAAGGTGGTATATGGATAGAGTAAACTATACCGCTCTCCGCCATGTTTGTAAATGCTGTAATAGCTGTCTTTGCATCTTATTTTCACACTCATTCTCTTACGTTACTCCCTCACCATCTCTCTCTTTTTTTCTCTCTACCTTTTTCTAACACATTTTTTTTTAATAGGCGGGAGCATTGCTAGGAGCTGATATGCCCGTTTGTTTCTCACTAACAACTTTCGGCTGCGAGGTGCATCACTCCTGTAGACTTTAGCCACTTAAGCGAAGCCACACACACCCAAAGCATTAACTGCAGGGTTCTGAAGCTCCTGCGTCTAGCATTGTTGTTCTTGTTTCTGTCTTCTTCACATCCTGCATTTAAATACACCCTTCCTTCGTCTACTGCCACCATCTCTCTCTCTCTCTCTCTCTCTCTTAAAAGGGACACACGCCGCACCTAAAGAATTTCCATTCATTCGGCCACCCTTATTTTTTATTTGAACATCATATACGATTTAAATCACCACGTCGGAGAGGCGCGTTTGGGAGCATCAGCGTTAAAGAGGAGTTAGGTAATGCTTAGTTATTCAAGGGAGTTTTCCTGAGCTTGTGTCATTGTAATTATTGCTGGTTTCCTTTCATCTGACGCAACTGGGTGCCCTCCCAACCTGAATACTCTGCAGTGGTTGCATGAAATTTGACGAACCACAGTTATAAGGGAGGAATCAAACTCCTAGGCTGTCACTCAGAACAACTCTCCTATCAGACTTCGCATGACCATAAACTGAACTGGAAAGGGTAAAGGATCTTTATCAGATGAAAACAAGCCGATGTTTGCAAAAGATGGGAGTTATTTAGTGATTCTTAATTCATGGACAGAAATCCTCTATGCTTCTATGCAGCTATTATGGCGTATTCTGGTTGGCTTGCGATATTTATTTAGAATGATATACCCATGTACGTTGCTATTGCAAACTGCATCAATATTTATGTAAATGTTATAAACAACATGCGCTAGAGCATTAAGTTATTCACCTGGATCATATATCTTGTACGCTGTTCCCGCCATCTCCAGATATCTCCCTTCTGTTTAGGGAAGTCGTCTTGTATTGAAAGATGCTAATATACGTGTAATTAGATTTGGATTAAAGCATATCGACTACACGAGGTTCATTATGGCACACATTCAGTGTTTGCTCAGTCCAAATTTTCCTCCAGCCTACGTCACACAACCGTGAAATTTACAATCTAGGTCCCTATTTCAGTTCTAGGCTCTACGAATCTGAGGACTAGAGGACCTTGTTCAAGTATCTCTGCTACACTCTCGAATCGAACCTGAGACCTGTTGACTGCGGGCAGATTGTGTAACCGATTACAACACCGTAGGCCCCAGCGCTAAGCCTAATTCCTTCCTGTATCATCCCATTGGTGCTGAAGAGGGACGCCTCCATAAGGTAGCAGCGATATACCCTGGTGATTCTGCTGCACAGTAATACAAACAACTGTCTATTCCTTCCCTATCCCTCGAAAGGAGGATGGTGGACTGCAGGATACAGGAAGCCTCCGTCTGCAGTCCTCTGGCTTCACGCTTTATATGAACCTACGGTGTCAACTACTACTACTACTACTACTGCTACTACTACCAGTACTACTACTACCAGTACTACTACTACCACTACTACCACTACCACCACTACTACAAGTACTTCTCCTGCTACTGCTGCTGCGGCTGCCGCTGCTGCTGCTTCTGCTGTAACTGCTGCTGCGGCTGCCGCTGCTGCTGCTTCTGCTGTAACTGCTGCTGCTGTTGCTCTTGCAGATGATCTCCCATAAACTCTGTCAGATCGTCTGTATGTAAATAATAGGATGTCATGGGGCTGAGAGAGAAGGTGCATAACAAATTGCACGACAGTACTCTGTCACGAGCAGACAGCGACACTCCGCATGGTAACTCACATCCAATATATTACCAATATGCCAGGAATCAAACCCAGGACTCTCAGGTGAGAGCCAGGCAGCATACCACTACACCACGACCAGGTAAAAGTTAACTCACGTTGTTACAATCTTGTAACCAATGTCCCTCCGCCCCCCGCTGTGGGCATGAAGAGGATGAGTTAACCCCCTGGCACTCGGGCAAGTAGATGCTTTTAATCTATCCCAAGCACTTACGGCAAGTCAGAATGAAGAGAGAAACCTGTACTGTACACAGGAAAAATCATCCAATATATTACCAATATGCCGGGTATCGAACCAGGGATTCTCAAGAGAGAGTACTGTACTGTGTACAGTACAGGTTTCTCTCTTCATTCTGACTTGCCGTAAGTGCCTGGGATAGATTAACAGCATCTACCTGCCCGAGTGCCAGGGGGTTAACTTATTCTCCTCAGGCCCACAGCGGGAGGAAGAGGGACATTGGTTACAAGATTGTGACAATGTTTGTAAGCTTTTACCTGGTCGTGGTGTAGTGGTATGTTGCCTGGCTCTCACCTGAGAGTCCTGAGTTCGATTCCCGGCATAATGGTAATATATTGGATGATTTTACCTGTGTACAGTACAGGTTTCTCTCTTCGTAACTCACATTTTTTTTTTTTTTTTGTAACTTACAAACGTTATTTTTGCTAATTTCTATCTGGCAGGTGCATGTAAAACGCGTATGATTAAAGTTATCCCCCCTAAACAAAAATGTAGAAGGTTAGGCCTGTGAGATACAGCCAGGATTCTGGATCTTGAATGATGTCTGAATGAACATCTAGCCCATTTCACAAGGGATGCTGTTGATACTTCTACTTTCGTGATTTCTCTTTCCTTGTTTTCTGGCTGAAACCTTACTCCACCCTTAGTCGGTAAGCAGTATCAGGATAATGATGATGATGATGATGATGATGATGATGATGACATAGAAAGAGAAGCTAAATTATGATGTTTCTATTGCCAACACTCTTGTGAGGAGTGGTATGGACACTGTCCCTCAAGGAGATTCGCTTGTGCTTTCCATAAACTGCAAGAAGAAAAAAGGTTTAGATTAATGACAGCAGAGAATTTGAGGAGCAATAATTCTAACATTGTTTGCCAAGTCCCAACCTGCCCCCAGACTACGACAACACAGCCGTTATATTTACATTTCAGATCCCAGGTTCAGTTCTTGGTAGCAACAGATTGGGAATTAGAAGATCTTATGCTCTGCCAGTGAATCGAACTCGGGACATGTCGTCTGTAGGCCAAGCATGCTTTGTATAACACCACCACCACTCCCAGTCTAAAACTGAATCCAACCATTATCCACCCTATTGTTGGTGGAGAGGGTGCCTTCATGCGGTGTCACCAGTATAGCCAGGCGGGTTAATTGGTTGCTTTTATAAGCATCACCCAACCCTCCAATAGGGGGATGGTGGACTGTCGGAGAAGAATGAGTTCAGCCTGCAGTCCACCGGGTTACCCTTTCAATGAACTTGGGGCCAACACCACCATCACCACCACCACCACTTCTATACAACCTCTACTACTACTACTACTACTACTACTACTACTACTGGTACTGCTACTGTCCTCCCCTCCAATTATGAGCATCCTTGTGTTATTCATATTGGGTCAGGACAGGGAGAACGCATTTAGCCACTTTTTGGTTCCCAAAAGCACAACTAAAAATCTCTCTCTCTCTCTCTCTCTCTCACACACACAGTACAGAAACATCTCTATAGGCAGACATAGCAATGTCGCTCGCCATTTAACTTGCCTTTCCCATAATATAGTGGACCAGTATACTGTACGCACTGACTTAGGAGACGTCGTAGCATCTCTTGTGTGATTTATTCTGCTTACACCACCTTATTTACTCCTTTGTCTGTTAAGCCCCAGTCACACTGCAGGTACAACTTGTCGCAAACATGAAAATCGCGAAACCAGTCCCCGACCACGGAGGTCTCTGAGCAGTCATGTCACTGATTGGCTACCGGTGGTCGTCCAGTGTCCGTCCAGCGTCCGTCCAGTGGGCGGCCGAACGGCGACCATGGCCAGGTACACGCAGGTCAAGAAGCATACAGGTGGCCGGCCGGTCGTCGGCAGGCCTCTGACAAACGGCAGCCGGTCCGCGTCCCGTCGTAATTTAGACCGCAACCACTAGACCAACACCAGCCGCGGATTGGCCAGCAGCTGGTCTCGGTCCAGCCCACCACCTGTCGCTCGACCAATCGCCGGCTGGACGGCAGCCGGACGTCAACCACCACCCCTGACAGGAGGCTTGTGGACCGTGGACGGCGGCCGCCGCAGTCCAGTCGTCGCCTTGACAGAGAGCGGACGGCCACCGCACAAAGCGGGTGGCGACCGGCCTCTGTCCGGATGGCAACCACCACTTAAAAATCACGTGTCGCCGACCAGTCGCAGTCCGTAAGCCAGCCAGATGCAGTCCAGCCACCCACCGGGCGGCTTCCGTGCCACGACATCGGTGGTCGCGGGGAGGTTTTTCGTGCAGCACGAAAAACCTCGCGACGATTTTTTGGTCGCCATGGTGGCCTGTGGCTAGACCAAGACATATGAAGACTGGTCGTAAACCTCACCAAAACCACCCACGACTTGCAGGTCGCGGGTGGTTTGCGATAAGTCATACCTGCAGTGTGACTGGGGCCTTACTTGCGTCTCCTTAGTATGGACATACATTGCATCAATAATATGTACATAATAAGGTGTAATGTGCAAAATTAATAGCAGAGGGAAATGTGATACGATGTCACATAAGCCAGCCAGAATACGAGCTGCAGAACATATCCTATAATGGTATTATAGATGACACAGGAAGGTTCGTAACACCTAGCTGTTACCTATTAATTTTGCGTATAATTCTTTTGTACCCTCCTGCTTATATAACTGAGGTAAACTATACTGAAACAAACACTACACAAATAACATAAAGGCAATATGAAGGTGTGCCATGCATATCTAGAGAGCACTCAGGGAACATAACTCCCCCAGCGCCAATAATATTTATTATTTATACACCATCCTTTGTCCATCGCCCTTGGCGAAGGTAATTAATTCAACGGTCTTAATGTGGCCTGTTGCACAGTATCAAATAAGGCTACCTCCACCAGCGCCAATAAATTTTATGGCTTAATCCTTCATCCCGAGCCGAATCCACCTCGATCTGTAATCAACTCTTCCTTGACAAAATGCCCACATACCCACCATTTTTTCACTGGAATATGATAACAACTGTTTGAGATATCATTTACGAGACAGATAAGCACAAAAACAAACACATGTGACTTCATAACCCCCGTCCAACCTCGTCGGCGAAGGTAATAAATAGCTAAGAAAAGAGTGCTACGAAGTCCCCAACGGCTCACGGAAAACGAGCTATTCTTGCAAGACGGGGACATTTGCCACTGACGGAGTGGTTCTGTCTACCCCAGTCGCTCCATCCGGTGCCTCTTCTTGTAGGACAGACACTCGGATCCCGCTGAGGTGCGTGATACGTGGAGCGCCAGTCGGAGGTTGAGGGGAGAGCGGGAGGGGGTGGAGAAAAGGAAAAAAAAAAAAAAAGCGGGATGGGTTCGACCGAAAAGAAGGGAGGGGGGGGGAATGAGATGAAGGAATAGAGAAGGAAGGAGATTAAGGAGGGGGGAGGGGTGGAGAAGAGGGAAAAAGGGAAGAGGAGAGGGTGGAGATAGGGAACACGGGTTCACATTTTAATATCTACGCCTATTCCATACTGCTTCCTACTACCAGTATTTTCTGTTTCATCGTCTGTGCCTTCTTTCTGTCTTACTCTCTTCCTAACTTACACTAACACTGCCCACTATCACTGTCTTCTGTTTCCCTGTTTACCTATACCATACCACTGTTACCATTGCATTCTGTTTCACCGTATGTTCCTTGCATCTCTTCAGGCCTCTTAACCTACACCGTAACACTGTTTATTAACATTTGCTTCTGTTCCGTCGTCTCTGCCTTTTATCTGTCCTACTCTCCTCGCAGCCATCACTGGCCCACTGTCTTCCGTCTATTTCACCGTCTGTGCCATTTATCTGTCCTTACTCTTCTAACAGATAGTATACCACTGTCTAACACAACTAGCCTCTGTTTCACCGTTTGTGCCTTCTACCAATCCTACCCTTCTCCCAGCCTCCCATGACTTCATCCTTTGATGGGTGGGTGGAGGAGGAGGAAGGAAGACGGTGAGGAAGGTTGCGAAGGAATAAGGGAAGGGGAGGGGGGTACAGGCACTGCTCCATGAAGGAAGGGTAAACAAAGCAAGAGGCAGCCAGTCGTCAACAATCTGTGGGAGTGAGAGGTTGTGTGTCCCGTCTGTCTCTCCGTCCCGTCCCGTCCCGCCTCTCCATCGCACTGTCACGTTTCCTTGATTTTATTCCTTTTGCTACTGGGCGACTTTATTCAGGGCAAAGAGAGAATACCCCACTAGTGAAAGAGTTAATAAAGGCTTTATCTGACTTCGTCCAGTTCGATAATTTTCTTGGCTCAGAATACCAAAGTCTGGAGATTGCAAGAATTAGATGAAATAGATGTCACCCACAGTGCTTCATTTTTGTCATTCCTACTGCTGTCGGGCAGTTTTATTCGGGTTAAAGCTGGCATTTTATTACCGAAGAGGTCAGCGAGGGAAACAACTAACCCCCTCAGCTCGGAAAATCTCTCCTAAGCTGAAGAAAATCATGAAAAGATAGCAAGACTGATATGAATAAAACAAGAAGGTTAATGAAGGTTCTATCTAATTCTTACAGGTCGAAAAGTTTCTCTTTTCCTGAATTACATTGTCTGGAGCTAGAAAGGATGATATTAAAAAGACGTTAGGTTGAAATCGTTAATCCTACAACTCTACTGAAAAAATAAAAAAACAACAAAACGAAATTCAATGGAGTGATATAACTCAAACTGTGTGTGTCTTGATTAAAATTATATGTGTTCCTTTTCCTACTAACTTGGCCCAAAATTGCCATATCTTCGTCTTGACACTTAGTTGTGACAATAGATTAACACTGTGTGTGTCTCTTCCGGGTTATTCATACTGGTAGCTTATAGATAAAGTATTACAGAATGTAATCTCTCCTTTTCAGTCTTTCCTATGAAATTTTCCATGTCAGTTTTTCCTTGCTGCATGGTGATTTTTCTCACTTTTTCTTGCCACTTTTAACTGGAGGGTTTGGAGACGGGGGGAGCCTTCTTGCTTTACTGTCCTTATCCTTGAGCATGTAGAGTTAGATCTTGTAGCCATAGTCTACTCTGTAACAGCCTCGAAAGGGCCATAAAGTCTGTTGCTGTTTGCTTTCCTTTGTACTCCTTTGTACTTTGTACTAGAATGTGATGCCAACCCCGAAGCAGTGCTATGGAAAGGACGTAGAGTCGTAGCATTATCTTTTTTCTGGAACTGAGCCAGGACACAAATCTGGGCCAGTTAAAGATAAGGGGAATATAGAAGGGTCCAGAGTCGTGTAGAAAACTGGTAACACCACAATAAAAAAGAAACTGGGCCCTAAAATCGAAACAGTAACTGTTCCACCTTTACAAAAATCTCAATATCAACACGTGGCTTTATTTCTGAGCTGTAACTGTAACTGTGACGGATGTAAGCGGCTCGTGCAAGTTATGTAGCAGTGTCACCAAAGTATGGAAGGGACATGTACAGCTAGACTCCTCCTCCACCTCCTCTCTATTATCTTCACATTTGGTAAGTTGTGATGACCTATTGTTCATTCATTTTAACTAAGGGGCGATTTCCGTCCTTTTGTATCTTATTTCTTTTAGCTCAGTGGGAAAACAACACAATACAACCGCTCAACATCCTTTCCATAAGATTCCTTCGTGGTTGGGGCCATATCCTAATGTTAATCTCTTGTTATAGCTCAGGGTTTAAGGCAGAGGGATGACAGTTTTATGCCAAGCTGAAGTGGACAGAGTATAGTTACTGAACTGAATGGACAGAGTCAAAAACAAATTGTGTTCACCTCCGTTTGGTATGTAAGGCATCTCTACGAAAACGATAAAGAAGAGAGAATGTAATGGCTCTTCTTGCAAGACACAAACTTCAGTTACAGGATGATTATTACATGAAGTTCTAATGTAGTATAGCCCTGACCTTTCCAGAGTTGATCTGGTTCAGTCCTTTGCATTTAAGAGGACGGAAACCAACTTAAGATGGATGGAGTTGTCTGTAATGTTTTTTTAATCTTCAGGGAGCGGAAAGCCACTTCTAAGGTGAATTAAAGTTTGGCGGCAGCAGCAGTAAAACAGATAAATTTCACAACGTTTACCTACTTTTTACTTTAACTTGGGTTAAAATTGCCATGCCGTCGCTGTGAATTTTGATTTGTACCAACAGATTCACTCTAGCTTACGACGTTAGTCAAGAAAAAGTGCTTTGGAAAGAATGCAGAGCTGTAGTTTTGTGTGTCTTTGCTTCTGAGCAATGAGAAATAAGTTGCAAAAGGACAAAAATCTAGACCAAGTTAAGGAGGAAGAACTGCAGCTCGACCAATGCTGTAACTTTGCCACTTTGCCATTCCTGCGTGTTTCATAGTAATATTTTCCTAGTTGCATCTTAAAACCTCCCTACGTTACACTGACGTCATCTGCCGGATGATTTTATTCAGCTTCGGAGCGACTTTTTGAACTGGACAAAACAGATATAGCCTTCAACAACTTGATTAATAAAGGACCTCTCTAAGCTGAATGTAATCGTGTGGTGTTACAGAAAAAAAAAATACTCCATTGAACTAAAAGAGTTAAGACAGTAACCGCGTCTTTAGTCTTTTATCTTTATTTAGTGATGTCTGTTTCTTCCTGTCTCTGTCTCTATTGCCCGACACAGCATCCTTTCAGAAATAAACTCATTCGTACGCCCTGAGGGTTAAAATCTCTCTCTCTCTCTCTCTCTCTCTCTCTCTCTGTCGAAACTATTTTTTTTTTTTTTTCAGGAAGAACAAGGGGCACAAGGAAATTCAGCACAGTCAGTTCCTATTCCTTCCTGCAAATAATAATAATAATAATAATAATAATACCTGCGATAAGAAATATTGTATGTTTGTGACTCAACATCCTGGGCCGAGATTCACCAATGATATTACAATCCACCCCATCAGGAAACTCATATTTGGATGTACAAGAAGGACGAGGGGCATTGAAAGGCTCTGCACTATATAGTCAGATACAAAAGTCCAAGCGCCTCTTCTGCCTCCCTCGTCGTTGGAGTCATAGATACCTGAAGGAGACAACGTGGACAAAGATGCATGTTATAATATACAGATGGATGCTGATGTGCACCTCAGTCCACTACCACACACTCAGGCGTAATCCAGTGGTGAAACAGAGGTAGAAGCGAACGGACTTGCATATATTCAGTCTTTTTTATTAGGCACACCTTTATGTTCTCGTGCAGCTAGTCTCCCGTATTTTAGCGGAAGAATTAAGCAGTACTACAGCTCACCATCATTTCCATAGAACTTCTTTGTGACAAGCGCCATATTGCAATGTTAATATCTTGTTACAGCTCAATATTCAAAATAGATAGATGGTAAATTTTCTCCTAGGTAATGTAAACAGTACAATTGCATGTGCTTCCCCTGTCCTTCCTCCAAAAACAGCTTATGATAATTTTCCTCTTGTAACTAAGACTTATTTTGTAGAAAAAGACATGACATGCTGTTACACTCTCATTTGAATTGTCTTTTCTGAAGTGAGAGAGAGAGAGAGAGAGAGAGAGAGAGAGAGAGAGAGAGAGAGAGAGAGAGAGAGAATCGATGGTAAATATGTTTAAGACTCCCATCGTGGTTATTTCGGTCCTGCTCTGATGAATTCCTTGGTCTTCCTTAGCATAGTGAATTGCATGACGTATTTTATAATATATTCTGGCTACCCTCAGACAGTAGCATTAAGCTAATGATAGACTTTAAGAACCCCATTAAGCAGTTCACTACAAGTCGCCTTCACGTGCATAAAATGACTTGTCGGCAGGAAGAATATGACTCAAGAAGTACTCAGAGAGCGCAACACCCACGCCCTACAGTTGGCCTGGGCACGGAACATTTGACATTGCCAAATGATCCTGATGTGCCACCGATTGTTCACAAACTCTAATTACGGTACCGCATTCTTGCCTGACCCTAAAATAATCTACCAAGTTTGGTCCAATTTGGATCAAAATCGTTCGGGTTAATATTGCCCTGTGACCTTCACCTTTGTCCTAGTGTTTTTAAAATAGAATGTCTTCATCCTTGCTTTACCTTCAGCACTTCCACTAAGCTTCGCTTAGATTAGATAAAAACTGTTTAAGTTGATTTCTCCATGTGACCTCGAACTTTGTTTAGCTTCTATTCTCGAGAAAATAGGTCAGCATCAGTGATGGTCCTCAACTATTCCACCAAGTTTGGTCCAGATAAGATTAAAACTGTTGAGCTACCTTGTTTACACAGATACGCAGACACATGACGAACAAAATGCAGGCTCTCGCTAACGTGAGCACTGGTGTAATAATACCACGGTGGTGAAGGTGATAACGGGGAGTATTTAGAAATCCATCACTATGAATGGTGATGTAAGCTTAATTTAAACGTTTAGTGGCAGCAAGCAGAAAATTGACCTAGTGTGGAAGCTTCTGTTAACCTCCAGTATGTAGGGACATCAGGACAGTTACATATTAGGGTGGTGAATACAACAAGAGAAAGAGAGGGCTGCCTTAAGTTGAAATGGATTATTTGGAGGTATTAAGAATAAATTATAAAAGTCATCGCAGTGAAGGAATTAACAGAACTTATTCCTAACACCGTCCAAGAGAAATCTGCCTTAACTTCTGGCATCGTTGACGTTTGCTGTCGACAGAAGATTCTACTCAGCAAAGGAGAGATTTCTCGAACAGGCTGAGTTAGATGTAACCTTCATTATTCGCACGAAGTTTGGTCTAAACGTGATAAAAACTATGTAAGCTTGACCATTATTCCCACAAAGTTTGGTCTAAATGCGATAAAAACAATGTATGCTTGACCATTTAGTGCAACTTTGTCCTTTTATTTGTTGTTTTCAGAAGCAATGTTTTCTTCCCTTGGCTGATCCTGAACCCTTTTATCAAGTTTGGTTAAAATCGGATCAAAATTGTTTGAGTATTACTGTAAACAGACAGACAGAGAGACAAACAAGCAGACAGACAGATTGACTGACAGATAGACACATGCAGAGTTAAGCACTGCATCTGCTGTAGTAGCACGCGCGTGTGCGTGAACGAGGCAAGTTGGTTGTAACTGATTACGATACTTTCTCTGGTCATTGTGGTATTGGTGCATGGATTTTCATGCCATGCAAAGAAGTGAATCTCAGAAAAAGCTACTTTGTTATCCATCTTTCCTGTTAGTTTCTTTTCTCTCAGTCGAAAGCAGCAAAAACCAACTTTCTTCATGAGATGGGAGCAAACCAAACCTTCTTTCTACGTTGTTTACCGAGACGTCGAGAGTGTGTTGAAAGGAGTGGGTGTCGGCTGGTCAGGTGGAGAAATAAACAGCAACGGAGTGAGTAATGGTTGGCTGGTGGAGTGCTGAGAAGAGATTGGTGTGGTGAGTAGTGTGTGACGAATGGTGTGGTGAGAGGTGAGTAATGGTTGGTTGATGGAGTGCTGAGAAGGGATTGGAGTGGTGAATAGTGTGATGAATGGTGTGGTGACGAATGTGGTAAATGGTTAGTAAAGAAAAGCGTACAGTAGTGGGTTATGGCTGGTGTCGTGAGTAACCTAACCTAGCCTAACACAACTTACACTAAACCTAGTCTACCTTTACCAGATCAAGCCTAACTTAACCTGACGTAACCTAACAATTTAGCCTTATCTAGTCTGGCTTAACCTAACACGTATCTAATTAGAGGGGCACTGAGTGGAGCGCATCTCTCCGACAAGGGCAACGTAATTCCGGATCCAGAATCTGTAATACGATCTGGATCGGTCCCAAAAGTTAATCGATTGTTCCCTGGGACATGGGCTATCTACCCACCAAATGTGGTCCAAATCTCTCTTATTTTTTAGTAATCCTTCCTACAAGCAAACAAACAAACAAACAGGAGTGAAAACATTCTCTCCTTGTCGTAGAGAACAACCTGGCATAAAATTAGCTAACCTAACCCAATCTAACCTAACCCATATAGGGAAAGAAAACATAAGAACTCGATTACAGTACGTAAAATTTTCAGTCCGTACACTACCATTTATTATACTAAGAACATAATCAGATTTACTTCTCTTCAGTCGTTTTTATCCAAGATGTTTCCTGGCAATAATACAGAAATTCAGTTCAGAATTACAATAAATCCGGAGGAGGTATATTTTCCCCTTCTCTTTGGTCTATTCGTTACGATGATTTTTCATGTTATTCTCGCTACTCCAACACTGTTTAATTCAGCTTAGGAAGACCAGACATAATGAAATATTGAAGTAGGCTAGTTAAGGCTCGGAAATTTAGTCGTTTCGAAGATGTCGTGATGTCACATCCTTAGCACTTTATTCTGTACAGTACCTTCACCTCAACATCCTCTTATATGCTATTGATGCAAGCAATGCCTTATTAAAATTACATAAATAACATACAAGAAAATTCTAAGGTGCAATATGCAAAATAATTCACTAAGGAACAGGTGCTAAGAACTCATCATAAACAAAAGGTAGCTAATAATTACTGGACAACATCACCGCTGTACAAAAGGACCAGAACATATCGCAACCCTTCACTTGAAGCACCGAAGTCCTATAGTCATGATTTTTAACTTATTCTGGACTCACAACCATATCTATAGTATATTTGGTGAAAATCGATCATCCAAGTCCTTATCATCGTCGTCATCCAGACCTTTTCCTACCTTAAGATGGGGTGAGGTAGGCTCAAGGGAGATAGAAGGGGGGGGAGGAATAGAAGAATAATCCTCCCAGCTGAATTGACCACACTGTCATTAACTCACCAGTGAAGCCTCAGGAATCCTGACTCCACCTCACAGGCATAAGTATCCATACTTACGTGCCTCATACCACCCATCATCTAGCGTCATAGCCAGTACTGAAACCAAGCATACCGACCAACAGTCCATCACCATGTTGGCCAGTCTCAGTACACTCTCCAATATACAATATGTGACGGAAAAACTAATATTTAAGAATATTACCCATACAGTTCCTTTATATGATTTCCAGAATGGGTTTCGATCCAATCATTCAACCATTACACACCGCTCTGAACTAACTCATCTCATCATGCATGGTGTCAAGATGCAGTCACCATGAAAATACACATTCTTTTCACCTTAAATTTGTCCAAATTTTCGCTCTTTTACAGTGTACTTCACATAACTCAATAGCAGAAAAAGTGCTACTGCTCTACATACTATTCATGACATTGTTTGTCACCAGCATCATATTCTAGTGTCATTCTGTTGTTAAAACTCAGCATTCAAGATGGACACATGGCATTTTTAGGCCAGGTAGTGACTAAAATGAGTGTAGCACTAATAGACAAATAGAGTTGAAGAGAGAAGGGAGAGTAGAAGAGTGGAGATGACAGTGGGATCTTTGAATGTGGGCACGATGACGGGTAAAGGGAGAGAGCTGGCCGATATGATGGAGAGGAGAAAGTTGGTTATACTGTGTGTGCAGGAAACAAAATGGCAGGGAAGTAAAGCAAGGATGATTGGAGGAGGGTTCAAGTTGTTCTACCATGGCGTGGATGGGAGAAGAAATGGTGTAGGGGTGGTAGTGAAGGAAAAGTACATAGATAGTGTATTGGAGGTGAAGAGAGTGTCGGATAGAGTAATGAGTTTGAGGATGGAAACTGAGGGGGTCCTGATTAATGTCATCAGCGTATACGCCCCGCAAGTGGAGTATGACTTGGAGGAAAAGGAAGAGTTTTGGAGTGAAGTAGAGGAAGTGATTCAGAGCATACGCAAGGAGGAAAGAGTGGTCATGGGAGCGGATTTGAATGGGCATGTTGAAGAAGGAAATACTGGTGACGAGGTGATAGGTAGGTACGGTGTTGGGAAGAGGAACGCTGAGGGTCAGATGGTGGTTGATTTTTGAAAACGGATGGAGATGGCGGTAGTAAACACTTATTTCAAGAAGAAGGAGGAGCACAGGATTACGTATAAGAGTGGGGGAAGGAGGACACAGATAGATTATATCCTATGTAGGAGATGCAGTTTAAATGAATTCAGTGATTGTAAGGTAGTGCCAGGGGAGAGTTTAGTAAGACAGCATAGGGTGCTGGTTGGAAAGATGAGTTTGAAAGTGAGGACAAGGAGGAAAGTGAGAGCTGAACCAAGGATTAGGTGATGGAAGCTGAAGGAGCAAGACTTCAGTAGTAAATTTAGGGATGAGGTGAACCAGGCTTTCGGAGGCAGGGAAGACGAGAAGGGATGGGCAGTTATCTCAGAAGTGGTGAGGGAGAAAGCCAAGAAGGTCCTTGGGGTGACATCGGGACAGAGGAAGGAAGACAAGGAGACTTGGTGGTGGAATGAGGAAGCACAGGATAGCATAAATAGGAAGAAGCAGGCAAAGAAGAATATAGATAGACACAGGGACGAAAAAAGCATTCGGGAGTATAAGGAGACGAGGAACATAGCCAAGAAAGAGGTTGCTAAGGCAAAAGAAAAGGCATACCAGAAGCTGTACGAGAAGTTGAATAGTAGAGAAGGGGAAATAGACCTGTACCGATTAGCCAGGCAGAGAGACAGCTGGGCGGGATGTGCAGCATGTTAGAATGACAATGGATGCAAATGGCAATGTACTGACAAGTGAGGAGAGTGTACTAAGAAGGTGGAAGGAGTATTTCGAAGAGTTGATGAATGTAGAAAATATGAGAGAGGGAAGGTTGGAAGAGTTGGTAGTGGATCAGGAAGTGCAAGACATCAGCAGAGAGAAAGTGAGGAATGCCATGAAGAGGATGAAGGATGGTAAGGCAGTGGGCCTCGATGGTATACCAGTGGAAGCATGGAGGACCTTAGGAGAGGTGGCTGTGACGTCGTTTACCAGATTGTTCAAGAAAATCCTGAAGGGTGAGAGGATGCCGGAGGAATGGAGAAAAAGTATTCTAGTCCTGATTTTCAAGAACAAGGGTGATGCGCAGTGCTGCAGCAACTACAGAGGTATAAAGCTGATCAGCCATGCAATGAAGACATGGGAAAGAGTGGTGGAAGCTAGGCTGAGAAAGGAAGTGAGGATCTGCGAGGAGCAGTTTGGTTTCATGCCAGGGAGAAGTACTATAGACGCCATATTTGCTTTGAGAATGGTGATGGAGAAGTACAGAGAAGGCCAGAAGGAGTTGCATTATGTGTTTATAGACTTGGAGAAGGCTTATGATAGGGTACCGAGAGAGGAGCTGTTGTACTGTATGAGAAAGTCGGGAGAGGCAGAGAAGTACGTGAGGGTGGTGAAGGACATGTACGACGATAGTGTAACAGCAGTGAGATGAGCAGTAGGAATGACTGAGGGATTCAAGGTGGAGGTGGGATTGCATCAAGAATCGACTTTGAGCCCCTTCTAGTTTGCAATGGTGATGCACAGATTGACAGATGAGATTAGACAGGAGCCTCCGTGGACAATGATGTTTGCGGACGACATTTTGATATGTAGTGATAGCCGGGAGGAAGCTGAGGCAGAGCTTAAGAGATGGAGATATGCACTGGAGAGAAGGAGAATGAAAGTAAGCAGATGCAAGACTCAGTACATGTGTGTAAGTGAGAGAGATGACAGAGGAACCGTGAGGCTGCAAGGTGTAGAGCTGGCAAAGGTAGATGAATTCAAATACTTGGGGTCAACTGTACAAAGTAACCGAGAGTGTGGTAGAGAGGTAAAAAAGAGAGTGCAGGCGGGATGGAGTGGGTGGAGAAAGGTAACAGGAGTGATCTGTGACAGCAGGGTCCCTGCAGAAATGAAAGGGAAAGTTTATAAGACTGTAGTGAGGCCAGCCATGTTGTACGGAATGGAGACAGTACCACTGACAAAAAGACAGGAGGTACAGTTGGAGGTAGCAGAAATGAAGATGTTGCGTTTTTCACTATGAGTGACGAGGTTGGACAAAATTAGAAATGAACATATTAGAGGGACAACACACGTAAGTCAGTTTGGGGACAAAGCTAGAGAGGCGAGACTGAGATGGTTTGGACATGTGCGGAGGAGGGATGAGGAGTATGTCGGGAGGAGGATGCTGGAAATGGAGTTACCAGGCAGGAGAAAAAGAGGAAGGCCAAAGAGAAGGTTTATGGATGTAGTGAAGGAGGACATGCGGGTGGTAGGTGTAAGAGAAGAAGATGCAGAAGACAGAGTAAGATGGAAAAGGGTGATCCGCTGCGGCGACCCCTAAGGGGAGAGCCGAAAGGAGAAGAGGAGAGTTGAAGACACAGTGCCAAGACATACTCTGATCAATATAATTCAGAGCACAGACATGCATGACAATGAATAGAAGTTGCTATAACCTATTTCCCTTCGGGTAGAATCCAGAATACATAATCAGACCCAAAGATACATTTCAGAATACCACCCAACAATGTTCGACAGATCTTAGTCCTCTCA
>NC_136961.1:9762836-9802836 GCF_032717465.1 Coenobita brevimanus
GACCACCTATCTTCCCACCTCTAGTATCAACACCAAATGCAAGTCACAAACAATACACTATGTCCTCACTTCAGTACAGCCCCACTCGCCACAGCACACTCGCTCACCTTATGAACCACACCACAACAACACGCACAAAATTTTAACATAACCTCAACCAAATTTCTTGCATCGCCGGGTGAAGTGGCCAGTTTCCAGCAGTCCACCGGGTTCACGCCGATATGAATCTGGGACCACCACTACCACCACCACAACAACAGAAGCAACAACAACAGCTACAACAGAAACAACAACAATAATAACAACAGCAGCAGCAATAACGACTTCTGTGGACTTCTCTCACCACTAGCTCAGTGGGCAAAAAAAAGACTAGAATGATGCAAATAACTTTGACGAAATACTACTACTACTACTGCTGCTACAACGAGAGAGAGAGAGAGAGAGAGAGAGAGAGAGAGAGAGAGAGAGAGAGAGAGAGAGAGAGAGAGAGCGCATTAAATTGCCAAGAGAAGGGAGAGGGTGACTCCACTCAGCCAGTGGACGTTTACATTTAATTAATTCTTGTTGTGTCCAGGCAATATTGATTGACTAAATAAAAGATGTACTGCACGTCAGTGATTAATTACCCTCTTTATCGGATGACTCTTTTTTTTTTTTTTACTTTAATATTGCTGTCTCCTGACAGTGTTATTCGGGAGAGGAATTTCAGACTGGAGGGGTTACATACATACATTTCCCATTAATTATTAACTTTCAACTTGTACGGTGCTCTTCCAAGCTGAATGTTCTCGTCTGAAGTTCGTTCATTTTAACTAGGAGCAAATTTCGTCCTTTTGCAGCTATTTCCCGTACCTTAACGGCAGAATATGGCAATACTAGGGTTCAACATATTTCCATGGCACTTTCTCTAAACTAGCATCATACTCTTGTGTTAGTCTGTGTTATCCTTCAGCATTCAAGATGGAGACATAGCAGTTTTCCGCCTAGATGAAGTGATTAGAACTTAATAATAAGAAATGCAGTAGAAATACACTGTCGGGCTGATGGGGTTGAAGCAATATCAAAGCCCTCCTATTTTAAAGTTCGAACTAAATCAAAGAAGCTGACGACGATAATAATATAATATAAAATCCGTCATTGTGCATAATCCAAATGACACCAAATAAAAGAGGAAGCATTAAATTAGCAAGAGGAGTGAGAGGAAGGGAGACTGGTGCACTTAAGGAGCAACATTAACAGCCACGTGAAACAACTTGACCAAGGGAGAGGAACCACAGGAAATGGACTGTGTGTTTGTGTGTGTGTGTGTGTGTGTGTGTGTGTGTGTGTGTGTGTGTGTGTGTGTGTGTATCTCTCTCTCTCTCTCTCTCTCTCTCTCTCTCTCTTCCTTTCATCCTGTCTCCTGCATTAGTCTTCCATTTCCCTTCTCTCCTGCATTTTTCTCCCTTCTCTCTCACATTTCTCTTCCACTTTCCTCCTGTTCTCTCGCCCCTCTCATCACTTCTTGCTTCTCTCCTGTCGAACATCCTGACTGACAAAGTGATAGATAATAGGTATGTGTGTGAGAGAAAGAGAGAGAGAGAGAGAGAGAGAGAGAGAGAGAGAGAGAGAGAGAGAAAGAGAAAGGGGGGGTAAAACAAAGGGAGAGAAGAGAATAAATTTAAGCAGACGGACAGATAGAGACTTAGACAGGCAGATATATAAACAAGAAGCAGTGCCAAGGCATAGCAAACCCCTCCCCGGCAGTCATTTTAGTGCTGACGTATAAACACAACAGGATATCTAGTCAAAGATGTCACATACCATATTTGGAGTAAATCGTGTGAAAACTGACGGTTTATGCCCATCTGAAATTTTATGCCCATCTGAAATTTTATGCCCGACCCACCTGACATTGACCCTTCTACCGCTAACTCTCTCTCTCTCTCTCTCTCTCTCTCTCTCTGTCTCTCTCTCTGTTGCCATAGGTCTCCATTTCTTCCTTTACCCCTCGTTCCCCCATAACCTCTCCCACTTTAACCTCTCCCATCCTAACCTTCTTACTTTAACCTTTTTCATCCTAACATTTCCCACCCTATCATCTCCCACCCTAACCTTTTCCACCTTAACCTCTCCCACCCTTACTTCTCCCACCCTAAGCTTGCCACCATGACCTCTCCCATCCTGCTTCCTCCACCCTAACTTCGCCCACTCTTCCTTCTCTCACCCTAACATTCTACCATAATCTCTCTCACCCTAACCTTTCCCTCCAAACTTCTCCCACCTTATCCTTTCCACGGTAACCTCTCCCACCCTACCCTTTCTAGCCTAACCTCTACCACCCAAGAATTTCCACCCTAACCATTCCACCCTTATGTCTCCCACCCTAACCTCTCCCATCCTTCCCTTTCCACCCTAACCTCTCCCATCCTTCCCTTTCCACCCTAACCTCTCCCATCCTTCCCTTTCCACCCTAACCTCTCCCATCCTTCCCTTTCCACCCTAACCTCTCCCATCCTAGCCATTTCACCCAAACTTCTCCCATCCATCCACTTCACCCTAGTATCATCCACCCTAACCATTTTGTGTTTACATTATGGTAATTTTACAACATATGAAGCTTTTTGTTGCTCTCACACCAACTTATTCTTGCAACAAAGGAAGTCTTTAAAAGATTTACAGATCGGGGGAGAGGGGGGGTTGATACTAAGGAATGTAAACAGATAGGTAACTAGACACATGGACAAAGAGATATGCAGAAATTATCAACATTCATTAATAACGATACGCAGATAGAAAAGAAGGAGCACTCACAGAGTGCAATGCCCGCAGCCACCATCCTGTCTAAGGGCAGAATATCTTACTTTATCCTGTGATCTTGACTTTCGACAAATTACTTTCCAAATCAATTGACTTTATTCTTCCCTAACCCTTAACGTTTCCACCAACTTGGTTCAAGTCAGATCAAAACTGTTTGCGCTGACTTTGCCAACTGATTTTGGCATTTGACCTTTCTTTGTAACCTTCACCATTGACCAAGTTCTCACAAGATCGAATTTACATCCTTGTTTTAACCTGAACCCTTCCACAGAGGATGGTTTGCATCGGGTAAAAACTTTTCAAGTTGACCTTGCTATGTAACCTTGACCTAGTTATAAATACAATAAGTTAACCTCTCGGGTGATCCGCAACTCATTCAGCAAGTTTGATTCCAGTGAGATCAGAACCACCATAGTTATGTTGTTTATATAAGGAAACATGAGTCGAAGTTAGACCTTGCCCTGACTTTGAGATTTGACTGACTGTTCACAGAACTGAATCTCATCATATTTGCCTACCCCTTAACCCTTTCTCTAACTTTGGTTCAAATCAGACTAAAACAGAATTGACCTTATTCTGTAACCTTTGATTTAAACCCATCCGGGAGAGTTTTACCTTTGACTGACTGTTCTCAAAATGGAATCCTCTTATTTTTGTCTTATCCTTAACTTACCCACAATGTTTGGTGTAAATCAGATAAAATTGGCTTAAGCTGACCTTGTCCTGTGTTTTTGCCATTTGACCTATTCTCAAAAATTTGCTTTTTGACTGACCCCCTACCTTTACACCAAGTTTAGTTAAAAATGGACGGAAACTGTCTTAGATATTTTGTTAACAAGCACACACATAGGTCATACTTTGACCTAGCTCTATGACGAACTTTGAATGAATGTTCTCATAATAATTCATTATTGTCTTTCCTTCAGCCTTTCAGTAAGTTTGGTCCAAACTAGAAAAAAGTCCGTTCCTGTGTGCTTTCCTCTGTACACCTTTGTAATGCTGGTCCTGTCGCGTGTTCCATGGAGTATATATAATTCGTTCTTGTTTGCTCTTTATTTTCCTTTATATTGCTAGTCCTGCCAACGTGACACACAGAGAAACTCTGTTGCTGTGTGTTTTCCATTTGTATTCCTTTGCAGTGCTGTTGCTGTGACGTATCCCAAAGAATAATTTTGTTGCTGTTTGCTTCCCTCTTTAGTCTTTTGTAAGGTAAATCCATTACTGTTTGGTTCTCTTTTCAATTTCTTTTTACGTGCCCCACAGAGACAGTGAGCAGCCTACGCATCAGACGGTTGAGGGTGCCATCCCCTGTGGTGGTGGGGGAGGAGTTCTGGGTGGAGTGTGACTTCGTGGAGGAGGGCGAAAGTGTGTACGCCCTCAAGTGGTACCTCGGCCTGGATGAGTTCTACCGATGGACGCCTGCGGAGGTGCCCTCTGTCAAAACCTTCTCCATACGCGGCAGACCCCTGGTGGTGGACAAGGCGGCGTCAGACCGTGGCCGAGTTAAGGTGCTGGGTGTCACCCTGGGAGCCACGGGTGTGTTGCGTTGTGAAGTGTCTGCTGAGGCTCCGTCCTTCCACACAGAGTCTGAGGTGGCTACCATGGTGGTCATAGGTCAGTATGATGGTTGGTGAGCCTTCTCTTATCCTAACAGCTGAAAAATAACCTCACCTTCCTTGACAATAGTCTTGGCCAGAGTAGCCTAATATGTACTGTACCTTATATGTAATTTTTCCACAGTGAGTCTGAAATAAGTATCTTGGTAGTCGTAGGTCACTAGGATGATTTACTACCCTTCGTATACAGGGTGTCCCAGGAGTTAAGCCCAATACTTTGGGAAATGATAAATGAGGGAATTCTAGGCAAAGGATGTTAAATGAACATGTGTCCAAATCTCAACCGTTACGGAGCTACAGTTACTGATGACCTTGTGGGCGAAAATGGTCCCCTTCATAATTCGCCCATAAGGTCATCAGTAATTGTAGCTCTGTAACGGTTGAGATTTAGACACATGTTCATATAACATTTTTTGCTTAGAATTCCCTCATCTATCGTTTCCCAAAGTTTTGGGCTTAACTCCCGGGACACCCTATATCTTACAGCTGGTGCTGGAGGACACCATCACGTGATGGCATCAATATAACTGAGCGGATCTACTGACTGGCTATACAAATGTTTGTTACATTTCTATCCCCTGAAAAAAGGATGGTGGAAAAGAGTAAAAAGGCAGCTTCAGTCTGCAGTCTACTGGGTTTACATTTCAAGTGAACCTGTGGTTGCAACTACAGCAACTCATGTCCTTTGGTTCCTTCTTCGTAGCATTAAAAAAAAGAATAATATTACCATCTCAGCAGACAAATAAATGGTCAGATCTTTCTTGATAATGGCATTGGCCAGAGTGGCCTAATATGTATCTTGGGCCTCCGTCCTCCAACACAAAGTTTACGTGGCCACCGTAGCAATTTAGGTCAGTATGATGGTTCTCTTCCCTCCTCTTATCTTAGCAACTGAAAAATAACCACACATTCCCTGACAATAACTTACCCAGAGTAGCTTAAGGTGATTTCTTCAGTGCTTATGGAATGTTTAAACTGGTGAGGCACATCCTCACGTGAGGCACCGATATCACCGTTCAACTCCTTTGCTGTTATACAAACGTCCCTCAACTTCCTCTTTATGCCCCTGAAAGGGCGATGTGGAGTGCAGAAGGAGGGCAGGAGCAGCCAGCAGGCCACTGGATTCACGTTCAGATTAGCCTAGGGCTGCAACTGCTACTATGCCACTACTTACACATCTATGTGAAGTGTACAAATTGAAGATTATGAAGCCAAAACGGGATTTAAAAATATCATTACAGTATTTGCTTAAGCTTTGTTCTTACATATTTTCTACCATATGTATGTTCTTATCTAACAGCTCCAATAACTTGTTTTCTGACATATATGTAAACACATTTTTTTTTTTTTTTAATGAGTGCAACTCTGGGTATAGATTTAGCCCGTTCCGTGAGTCTCAGCAGCTTTTCTACGTCTCACACAACTGTTCATGTCACCAATTCAACATTGCCTCCATTGTACACACTGAATACAGGCTAGTGGTGTCTTGTTCAGGAATGGTGCACAGATATTAGCGTTCTTTTTTTTTTTCACGTATCGGTGATTGTTGTGGAAGATTAGTAATGTCTATATATATATATATATATATATATATATATATATATATATATATTGAAGATTATGAAGCCAAAACGGGATTTTAAAATATCATTATCATATATATATATATATATATATATATATATATATATATATATATATATATATATAAATCAGTTCCTCAAACATACCATATCCTGCATGATTCTCTGGCCAGACCTGCCAGACGAGCGTCCTGTGATCACCGGTGTTCGTGCAGCATACCAGCTACATGAAGACGTCAGAGTCAACTGCACCTCACTCAGGTCACAGCCTCCAGCAACATTAGCCTTCTACATCAACGATGAGCCGGTTAGTCAACTCTGCATCTGTCTGCTTCAATTTGTAATTATCAGCCCATAGTTCCATTCCATCCCCATTGCCTGTGCAATTTACCTTCAGCCACACTCCCTCATTCTATCACACTTCCTGTCCAGACTTTCACTCTTGGTGCACTGATGTGACTGGATGGTGGAGCTCCCTGGTTACTTAAACGTCACATAGCATCCTGTTTGTCCTTCAAAAGGAGGAAAGTGGACTGCAGGAGAAAGGCGCCTTCAGCCTGCAGTCCACTGAGCTTACGTTCAAAAGAGCCTACTACTACTACTATTACTATTACTACTACTACGACGACGACGACGACCACGACGACGAGACTACTACTACTACTACCACCACCACAGTTACTATTACTGCTACTGCTACTACTTTTACGACTACTTCTTTGTACCTCCCAGCCCTCACTCTGTCCCATTCCCAGTACGACTTCAACTGAGCTCCCTCAGTCTGTCACACTTCCACTTCGTGCCTGTGTTCTCACCATTCTTCCCACTTCCCAAACAGTCTCGCATCTGTCATATACAGTACACAACTGGTCATCTCTAGAGCTGTTTACCTTAGTCTATATTTCCCGTGCTAATAACCCCCAATATTTTAAATACAACGTATCCAGGCATCGCGAATTTAAATTATGTGGATTTTGGCTCTCTTTTATAATTATTATTCTTTTTTCATGGAGGTTAATGCCCCTGGGCTGACTTAGAGTTTGGGGCTTGGATAATGGATGAAAGTGTACTGTATTTACTTGACAAAATTTCCATTAGAGTCTACTTCTACCATGCTTTTTCTTGTTCTCTTGACCTTTCCTCACCTCATCCTTAGATGAAAAAGAGTTCAGGCTGTTGATGGTGAAGATGCTGATGATGATGATGATGACAGAATTGTGTAGGCCAGTGTTTCTTAACCTTTTCCGACCTCAGCACCACCCCTGTAATAAGATCTCAGTCCAGCACCCCTCTACATCTGGTTACTGGGACTGCAGTTGCTACACTACTGCAGGGCTAAAGTGAAGTACTGCCTGACAGTTTATTTTATACTGTCTCAAAAAAAAAAAAAAAAAAAAAAAAAATCAAGGATGCCAATACTAAGCAAATCCAGTAAGAAAAATATAATGCAGCATTTTCCAGCACCCCCTAAAATTGATTTCAGCACCCCCTGGGGGTGCTAGCACCCCAGGTTAAGAAACGCTAGTGTAGGTCTATAACTTTTTCTTTGTTTGCATAGAAAATATCACAACCTAATAGCGGCTGCTTATATGTAAGCTATTCATTTAAACTAGGAGACTTTCAACTTTTTGCAGCTAATTTCCCGTAGCCCAAAGGCAGAATAAGACAATATTGTGAATTAATATTATTTTCACAGCACTTCCTCGCGACTAGCATCATGATTCAGTGATAATCTCGTTCCATCTATTAAGGATGGGAGATGGTAAATTTTCGCCTACTTAAAGTGAACAGAGTATACCTGGAGCCAAGAATTTCGAAGATATGACGGACGTGACATGAGAGAATGGCTATGTGCATCATGACATTGGGCACTTGTCTCTACCAGTAATGTGCGCTTTGTGAGCGCGTGACGAGCGAGCGAGTGTGTGTACATACACCTAACATCATAATTTCATCTTGGTGTAAACTTTCAACATTTGTAGTGTGATAGCTGAACAATAACAAAAGAATAATTGAGTTAAAATATTTACTTTCTTACATTTCTCTCTCTCTCTCTCTCTCTCTCTCTCTCACACACACACACACACACACACACACACACACACACACACACACACACACACACACACACACACACGTTTTCTCTCTGATGAGCATATAGCGAGACGCAATAACATTTGTCACATGAGCAATGTTCATTTCCTTGCTCCCGATTTGCCATGGCAACGAACTGCGTCGGTAAATGCTTGGCTACTGATCGAATGATAAAACCCAGAAATGGGGCGATTACCCTTGGTGATTTCATCCTTAAAACACAGAAAAAACGTTCATGTAAAATTATAAGTGTAATATCCGATATTTAATTGTTAGAATTCGTGCACGAAAACAGCGTTAGAACAGAAAATCTTTTTTAATTCGATTTCCTAGTGGGGCATGTTGAAGTCCTCGGTACATTCCCTTGGAAAGCTGGGGGTTTCTTTTATCTCTGAGCAAAGACACAGCTAAAAGCAAAATTTACTGACTGCCTGCTGAAGGAACCTCTTCTGTATCTCACATAGTAGAAACGTTTTTAACCTCCGAAAACCATCGTGGTTGAGCTGTGTCATGTCGGGCCGGGCCTGGTCGTGCTGGTCCACACATTTCTCAGCTGAAGGTAAATATCGCTTCCCTACTCTTGCTTGCTCGTAAGAATTGATAAGTTTATTTGCACAAACTATATACAAAGGTTACTTTTGTATGGAGTGGCTTGTAAATAGTGCTCACCAGAAACACACCTGGCGGTATTTATATATTGCGGGAATGACTCAGAGTGCTGGTGTGGGCGTGGGTATGGCAGTGGATGCATGAAATCAACAAATGATGAAGGACAGACACTGATAGAGCTGACGCCCAGTCTCCGCAATAAATGAAAAATTGCCCGACGGAGTGGATGAGAAGTATTATACATGGACCACCCGGGATATAATGTAAATCAGCCTTACAAGACCTGACTTACTGCCACCGTATAACTGAAAGCCACACAATCTGTACTTCATTCCTGCCTTACTGTCATTCGGTCGTACTTTTGGCATCAATCGGTCTTCACTGGCGGAATTGAAGAGTGCAACATCATTCTAACACGAATATATGTAAAAATTGAAACTAAAATGACATAAAAGAAATCTGCCCACGAAGTACTGCAAAGCAAGACTTAGTGAATGCCTGAGAGAGAACTGTGTGCATAATATTAGACAAATATAATCTCAAGCACTGAAAAGCGCAACTACAGTACATCATAACGGTTTCGTAGTTTGGAACAAGAGGGTGTCTGTTAACTCTCCGATTATAATGGTAACACGGCTGCCAGTAAGCTATAATAATTTGCTTTGATTCTTTAGCCCGACCGTCCCCTCTTTTTCTGCCAAAACTTTTAACTCTGTCGCTGCTATATATATATCATATTTAGGCTACATCCAAACCCGCGAATTCAGGTGAGGGAATTTCCAGCAGTGTAATGGTTAATCAAAATCGTTTTCAACCTTTGACTGATACAATTCCCCTCAACTGAACAAAATCGCATTGCAGACGTTTCAGTAAAAAAAAAGAAAAAAAAGAAAAAAGAAATCGTTGACATACCTTCAGTGTACACTTGCTTCTTTCCGTCTCATTTTCAGGTTACGAGAGATATATCCAACTGAAGGGGCTAGATAAAGTATTCATTAAGTTCTGTTCTACAGTTTTTTTTTTTCTTAACCTGATTAAAAGCTTCTAAAGGCTGGAAGAATAAAAATATGCGTCAGTGGACTGAGGGGGCTACTGAATCCACAGAGAGCAAAAGGAGTATACCACAACAAGGAACTGATGGCAGATTTGTTTATATATCTCAGCCATAAACCATATCTGTTGATAGACCATCGGGGAGAGCCAGTGATGCACAGGTTTGCACGTCCAACTTGCTGTCGGAAGAACCAGTGTTCTATTCTCAGGCTGGTCAGACTCACGGACAAAGCTTCTTCCCCCTTGTCCCTGTTCACGTAGCAGCTGAATTAGGGACCTGGGTATAATATAAATGGTTGCGAGGTGTAATCATGTGGAATACTGAGACATGGCAAACACTGGTGTTTTGCCTGGATGACAGTCGCATAATTGGTAACATTTACACCCAGTCCAATTATATCCCCTTCGAGGTGTATGAGACTGAGGCTTGGTTACTGTAGTAGAGAACATTTAAGTGTAGATGACTTGTCTACAGTACTTCCCTGGGTGGCATTACATGGGTTAAGAGCCTCCAGTAGCCTCATGGGAATCAAATTTATCATAGGCCTTTATTTCGACTGGGTAATTCTAACCACTATACCACTAGGAAATTATGTGCTTTGCTTTTTGTTCCAGGCGGAACCCTCGTGGTTACGACAGTACGCGGTGAAGGAGGAGGGTGCGAGTGGTCTGGAGACTGCATCACTAGGCATGGTGTTCCCACTGATGCCCAGACTTCTGAGTCGGGGTCCTGCGCAGGTCAAGTGTACCGCTGCTATACTGGACAGGTAAGGGATGGATTGTGGTGTTATCAGAAGCACATTCAGTTTAGCGGACCAATAGTTACGTGGACCAAAAGTGTACGAAATAACAACTGTGTTTGCGTGACTGACATTATGGACACTCTACCCACCTCACCCTGTGTAGGCTCTTTGTAAAGACGGTAGATTAGGTGAACTACCAAATTTACCAGGAGTTACGGGTTGAAGAAGAGGATCAAAGATATTGACCCAACTTAACCCAGTGTCTTTGCAAAGGACCACCACAGGGTGAAGTGGGTGGAGCGCCCACGACATCATCAACATGACATCTTTGGCACATGCACAGTCACTCCTAGTCTGGGTAACTCATGATCTGCTGCACCGGGCTGGCCATGAGACATTTGGGTAAGGTCTTCCTTGCTTTAGTCTCTTCATTCCTAGAACTGAGATAGGGACGTTGGCCTGATCTTAGCTAAGTGTAAGCTGTATTGTTGCTGTCCTGACCCCAGGCTTATCTGAACTGTGAAGCAGGTAGATTGCAGACTTATTGTAAGTTGTCCTTCTGCTGCCCAACATCCTCATTCCGGGGAACAGGAAAGTTGATGAGGGATGTTTGCAAGACCAGGCAGCTGAGTAGACTGATTATACTGGTGCTACTACATGATGGCGTCCAGCTCCACCACTAAATATAAGTTGTGGATAATAATGATCGTCTATACGTTTGTCTTTATTCATAAAGCTACGAGCCAGAGAAAACAGTTAAATGACAAAATAGGAAACACAAGAGAGAGGTCTCATTGCTATATATCGTGGACAATTGTTTGTACAGTAATTTAGTTGACAACCTGTATACCTACCTGTACATGCTTCCCCAGGATTATCAATTTATCATACGTGCATTGTAGCCTGGAGGAAGACAGGGACTTTGTAAATAATGAAAGTCTGTCCTAATTTCAATCTTCTTCTAGGTAGTCATTAATATAAGACACCTTCTTCTCTTCTTCTTCCTATGTAGATACTGGGAGAGCAGCGTGGTATCCGTACACACAGATCTCCCCCACCAAGCGTCCATTGTGGAGGAGCATGTGGCAGTGGAGAGTGGATCAGCCTCAGTAATGTTCAGCAAAGGTGTGTATGTGGCACTGAGGTGGCCTAAAATGTATGCCTCTGTCTCTGTGTGGTAATAGTGGGCGGAGCCAAGGGGAGTGAAGTTACGAGTTTTGTGCTTCCCATTGGCTGATTATAGAGTGGGAGGAACCAAGAGATGTGGTGGCACTGATACCGGCACATCCCATGGGTTGGTTAGGATAGTGGATGGAGTACAGGGAAAGAACATCACAAGTTTGGCACCTTCCATTGGAGTAGAGGGTGAAGAACAGGGAATAACTTCACCAGTTTTGCACTTACCATTAGAATAGTGGGTTGAGGACTGGGGAATGACGCCACAAGTCTGTTACTTTCCATTGGAATATTGGGTTGGGCATAATGGAAGGACGTCACAAGTGTGGCTCCTTCCACTGGTTAAGAGCATAGTGGAAGGAGACTCTCAGTTAGTCTGCCCATTCCCCTATCATTCTTGGCTGGATCCTCCTACTGCCATTACTTCTCTGTTTTGCCTAGGGGACAATATACAGTGGTTTTTGCTGCGCTTTCTGGATTCAGCACTGTCAAACGCATATTGTCATCACTTTAATTCATATCCACTGCCGGGTATGGGCTTAGGTTGCTCGTATATTTTACACAAGATATATTGGATTTCAAAACAGGTTCCAAATAATATCAGAAAACGAAGGTGCGTGGGTTACGCCATGTTGTTCTAGTACTAGCTTTGGTCCACTTCTTGTTGTTCATGATGTGGTGGCTTTCATATTAGGAAAAATTAGGAAAACAATATCAGCCCCTTGAGGACGGCATAAGTTATATCAGTTGCTGTATCCAGGCAGTTTGCATCAGGGAGGGAATGGCACCCTTCCTTTTCCTTTTTTTTTTTTTTTTTTTTGGGGGGGGGGGGGGGGCAGATTTTCCACACCCAGTGTGTTTACGTTTGAATAAACTATATACCACTTGCGTCTTTGCTGTTTGTGCTAAGAGATATGCTAATATATGAAAACTAAAATCAAGTTTCAGCATTGCAAATAAAGTAAGAAGAACATTAATATAATCCCAGCCACACGCGTCACTTTTGTCGTTCTCCCTGTTGAATGAATACATGACTATATGCTTTCCAATGGCATTTTCAGAATGTAAGGACGACCAATAAATTTTAGATGATGGAACTGAGAAGAGGCTCTCTACATCTGTCACTCATTATTATTTTTCGAAAATGAAGTGCTTCACTCCTGTGGACTTAAGCAACTTTGGTGAAGCCCCATATTAGGACCCTGAAGCTCCCGCATACAACATATACTGTTATTCTTGTTTAATTATTTGCAATAAAGTAAGAACATCGAATTTGTCAGCTTAGACTCAGCGAAGACAATTATTGTTAACGTGCATTCATGGAAAACAAAGGCTACTAGGCTACCAATTATCTTTGTAACAAACCTGTTATCCCCTTTGATGCCACCAGGTTGGACATCATTCCATCAGTAACATAATGGTTAACCAGTGCTTTTCACTTTTTGGATGCCGCTCGTGTCACTGGTAAATAGGTAATAAAGGAAGTTTTGTCGCTAAGTGTGTCCTCATTAGCCGAGAAGGTTAATAGAAAATGTAGACGCATATTACTTATATCTTTATCAGTTTCTAATATTTGATTGTCTTCTGTTTGCATGCTCCATGTTAATGGGATAAATTTTGTGGTTTCCAGGTGGCGTACTATTAACGTGGGCAGTGCTACGGTGTGGCGTGGCAGTAGTTCGGCTGTGGTACCTCACCTATGAGCACTCAAACATATTAACTCAGCAGGCAGTTGGATGATGGGACGAAAATAGTTCTCCCTGCCATACTCTTCTCCATTAGTGTACACATTGTCACAACAATGATCGCGGTATCATCAGAGTAAAGTTCCTAGTCCAATTACTGCCACTACTACATAACCTCAGACCACAATAAAGAGTGATTTTTTGCAGCTGAATGTACTCGACAAACACTGAAAATTTATCTGAGGACATCGGAAGTACAGTAATGCTGGTCAAGTTACTGTCCAACGAACAAGAATCTTCAGGAAAGGTGTCAGTGAATGGCAGTGTAGGACAGAAACTGAAGATATACTTGGGGTTACCAGTAGAAAAATGTAAAAAAGGCTATCACTCAGTAAGCTATTGGAATGCTGAGAGTGAATGGATGTGAAAGACAGAAACTTCAACTCATATAATCAAAAGAAACTAGTCAATCAAATTACTATCTGGCCGTACAATATGACCTCACACAACATGGGAGGAATCTGGGAGTGGAAGTGCGAGACAGAGACTGAGGGAGTTATCAAGTTGCTGGCAGGTCAGATCAATTTACAAAGCTCAAGAGGGCAATGAGATTGGTGTCTGTTAGTATATATGGAAGACAGAAACTGAAATACTTAAATAGCTGCTTGATACCACACGACTTCACACCAAAGGGAGGACGTCTTTTAATGAAAATACAAGAAACTGAACATTTACATGTGGTTACAAGAAGTAGCTGACTAAACAGATCCCTTTCTATTTCGTAATAAATCATAGGGAATGTGTTTGTGAGTGGATGTGGAAGGCAGAAACTGAGAAATTTAATGATCTAGTCAGATCACTGCCAGGTATATTCTTCTTACTCAAACTTTGTCAGAAACTGCTCTCACTCCGTCGTGAATGTTCATCTGCAGCAAGAGGTTAGTACTGAGATTCAGTGCTGATCACAAAGTGTTATGGAAAAGATGTACTTCTTAGTAATGTGTCCTTTCTGTAACTAAGCAACGTGAAAATGAACTGTGAAAAGATGAAAATCTGGACCAAGTAATGGAAAAAAGAAAAATAGAGCAATGATATCACAAAAAGAGTGTTTGTGTGTAGATCAGGCAATAATTGAAAACTTACAAATGATCATCATAAAACGTGCTATACTCTGTGGATCTGAATCTGGCCTAAGTTTACCACCCTTCCATCTTAAATGCTGAAGTGTAACAGGATATTGACACTACGATATGAATCTAGTCACGAAGAAGTGCATTACCAACGATGTACAACCGTAGTATTGTCTCAGTCTGCCACTGAGCTACTTGAAAGGCGTTGGTAGGTGGGGGGGGGGACATCATCCACTCACTCGATGTAATGCTGCCTTCAGGTAGCTCTACATTACGTAACAAGTCAAATGGTTTTCTGTAACTCAGGAAATCAGTTATTACGTTGGGTGGTAACCACATAACCAGATGATGTCTGGTGGTTTAGTTGATTAAGACGCACAAACCAGAGTGAGCCTGCAAGGATTTCCATCTAATGGATGGGCGAGATTGCCTACAAAATGTTACTCATGGATAAGCGTGGTTGATCACCTAAATGTCAGGGCTGAG
Organism: Coenobita brevimanus; assembly: GCF_032717465.1. NCBI lineage: Eukaryota > Metazoa > Arthropoda > Malacostraca > Decapoda > Coenobitidae > Coenobita > Coenobita brevimanus. Next base: position 9,777,811 of record NC_136961.1, read on the forward strand.
TAGCCGAGCCCCGGGCCCTACGCTCCTACTGGGGCAAATAAAAATTAGATGAGGCTAAATGGAAGGGAAGACTTTTTTTCTGGAGGAGTCAGATATAGTCTTCTGGGTACCTACACTCCTAATAGAAAAAAAAAAATGGACTGGATGATGAATGGATGGATAGAGAGACTTTCCAAGCTGGAGGAGTCACATAAAGCCATCATTAGTCCCTCTGCTGCTGGAAGTCTTTCCCACGCAGAATATAAACTGTCCGTTGTAAAAATCAATATCCATAGAATACAATGTCTTATATTCTGCCTTTTTCTCATCCTCTTGTAACCTTTCAACTCTCCTTACATCTACTCCTTCCTCCTGTCCTTCCCTTCTTCTGTTTCTCCATTTTACTTGGACCTTGAGTCTGACCACCACTTGGTTGTGGTCAGAATCAAAGTCCAAGTAAAATGGAGAAACAGAAGAAGGGAAGGACAGGAGGAAGGAGTAGATGTACTGTAAGAAGTGGAAAGGTTACAAGAGGATGAGAAAAAGGCAGAATAAAAGAGAGAAGTGGAGGAACGATTGGGTAAATATGAATCGGAGCAGATGCAGGACGTGGAAGGTGTGTGCAAGATATTCACAGAGGAAATATGTGCTGCATGTGAGGTGGTGTGTGGGGTGAAGAGAAGACGAAAGGGGGTACAAGGAACAGCATGGTGGAATGAAGAGGTGAGACAGGCTGTGACACAAAAGAAAAAAGCATAATAATGAATGGATGAGAAATAGGGGCGTGGAAGAAGTTGAGAGACGGAAGAGAGAGTTATATGTAGAAAAGAAGAGAGAAGTGAAAAGATTAGAAAGAGAAAGAAGAAAGTGGATTAGGAATTTGGAAGAAATTCCAGTGTAAAGTGGAGGGAGTGTAAAAAAATGCTCTGGCAGGAGGTGAAGAGAGTCAGATAGGGTGGCAATGAAGTTAGTAGCGAAGTGAAAGATAAAAATGGTAGATTACTAGTTGAGAAGGGAGAAAAGGAGAACAGATGGAGAGAACACTTTAATGAATAGTGGAACAAAGAGAATGAAAGTAATGCGAGTATAAGTGGCTGGGGAATGGCTGGGCGAAGGAGGGAGGTGAGAAGACAGGAAGAAATCAGTAGGATGGAAGTTGTGGAAGCAATAAAGAAAGTCAAATGGGAAAAGCTCCAGGAATTGATGGAATGTGTCGTGAAATGCTGAAGCACGGAGGAGAGATAGTAGTAGAATGGATGTGGAAGATGTGCAGATTGGCCTGGGAGGAAGGTAAAGTCCCGGATGATTGGAAGTCAGGTATAATTATTCACTTATACAAAGGGAAAGGGGAAAAAGAAGTGTGTGGTAATCATAGGGGCATTTGTCTTCTTAGTATAATAGGAAAAGTATATGGTAGGATACTTATTGACAGAGTTAGAGAAATAACAGAGAAATTAGTTGGAGAAGAACAGGGAGGCTTTAGGAAGGGAAGAGGTTGTGTAGATCAGATATTCATTCTTAGATCTTTAGTGGAAAAGTTTCTAGTATGCAGCCTTCATGGATTTGGAGAAAGCATATGACAGGGTGGATAGACAAGGATTGTGGAAAGTATTAAGAATATATGGAGTAGATGGGAAGTTGTTGAATGCTGTGAAGAGTATGTATGATGGTGCGAAGGCTGCAGTGCGTGTGGATGGTGAACTGAGTCAGTTTTTCTAGTTGAAGGTTGGTTTGAAACAGGGATGTGTCATGTCTCCATGGTTGTTCAATCTGTACATGGATAGGGTTATAAAAGAGATACAAGGTAGGGCAGTGGATGTTGGAGTGGCCCTGATGAGAGAGGGCAGTGTTTGAAAACTCCTTGTACTATTGTTTGCAGATGATACTGTGTTGTTAAGTGAAGACGAAGGGGAGTTGCAAGGCTTGGTGGATGAGTATGGGAGACTGTGTGAGAAACGGAATTTAAAGGTGAATGCAGGGAAGAGTAAAGTTATGGTCTTTGAGGGAGGTGAAGTCAGCGAATGTACAGTCAGGTTGGACGATGAGGAAATGGAAAATGAGTTACGTTTAAGTACTTGGGTAGTGTGATGAGTAAGGATGGAAGTTTGGAGGGTGAAGTGCTTGAAAGGGTACAAAAAGGAAGAAAGGTTGCTGCTTCCTTGAAGGCAGTGATAAGAAACAGAGAAGTGAGCATGGAAGTGAAAAGTTATTACATGACAGCATTGTAGTACGAACTCTGACGTATGGAAGTGAAGCTTGGACGTTGTTGGAGGGACACAAGTCAAGAGTGAGAGCAGTGGAAATGAGTTATTTGAGAGGAGACTGTGGAGTCACATGGAGAGACAGACTGACAAATGAGGATGTGAAGGGGCGTTGTGGTGTGGATGTGGATGTGGTAGGAAGCATTAGGAGAAACACACTGAGGTGGTGTGGCCATGTGGAGAGGATGGAGAGTGAGGGACTGACGAGGAGAGTGTATGTGAGTGAGGTGGAGGGGGGGAGAGGGAGGGGAAGGCCAAGGATGAGATGGAGGGATGGAATGGAGAGGTAAATGAGAGAGAGGTGTGTGAATTGGGAACGGGGCATTGAAATGGGGGGGGACAGGGTGACGTGAAGGCAATTTGTTTGTGGCCACCCCGTATAAGGGATTAAGGCGTCTGGCAATAGATAGATAGATAGATAGACAATGTCTACTCACGGGCCGCCCGGGAGCGAAAGAAAACGCACCCGCTCATGAGTGATGACGTCACACTCTCCCTTCGCGGCCTGCAGCTCTCAGCTCCTCAGCCTGTCAACATTCATGAAGTGTGGTGTGTCCATTTGCATTTGACATTATATCTGCCACCTTTCCACGATTGTTTCCATACACAAGGAGGAGAAAAGTGCCCAATTACTGTTCAGTATAGTGATGCTAATTGTGCCACACAGAGACGAAACGTCACATTCCACAATTTCCCGAAAAATTAAGAAATGAGGAGATGGTAAAGAAAAGGACTACTACAGGACAGATACTGGGAAAGTACAAGTAAGTTCATATATCTGGTTGATACTTGGTTTGATATATTCAATTTCCGCGTTGCACGGGATGTTAAGTCAGCTAGAAATGCTTATGGGTTAGATTTAGAAACCCATGACAAAACACCGAAGTACAACATGGTAAACACAACAAAATCAGTGTGAATATGTGAGAGTAAAGGGCTTTACCAGTTTCAGAAAGGACTGATCATTTCAACAAAGTCTTTGCCTAAGTTACAGGAAATGGTAAAGGGTTAGTACCATATCTCCTACATATTAACATACAGATTGGATGAAGATGGGCTGGAGCACTTCTTTGCTTGCCTCAGACATATGGCAGTATATTATCAGCATCCATCTCCTGTTGCTATTGAACATCGGGTTCAATCGCTTCTCAGAAAAAATAGTTCACATGTGGGGTCAAAATACGATGTGGAGGAATAAAAAATGATGATGTGAACATATCAGCAGGATCATTTTCCAGCTTCAGTGATGAGCATGCTCCACTGTCTGAGGATAATGAATAAAATCTCCAGCGTGAACTGACCCTGTCAGCAGTGGTGTTCTGCTTGTCAGACGAAAACGATGAACCAGGGGCAGAGGGTTTGGACTAGGAAAACATTTCAGAGAACCTGGATTTAGAAATTAAAGGGTTAAAAAAAGTTATTGAGCAAGAGGGCCTTGCGTATTTTGGTGGATTCTTATCTCATAAGTTTTCTCAATATGGCTACCTCGGTTCAAAGGCATCAAACTAAGAAGACACGTGGATTAGTGTAATTAGCAGGGGTAATGAAAATTTGATGAAACCTGCCTTTGAATTTCTGGAAAAATTAAAAACAATGGAAAAGTTATTGATCATCCTGGAGCTAAAGTCCTGCAAACTGGAAAAGCCACTGCCCAGAATCTAGCCAGTAAAATAGCTAGATTTGTTTCTCTGACTTATGAAGTAATTATTATTTTGTTAACTTCGTATGTTTCTTAGAATGCGAGTACTAAATAAAAAAAAACAATTTCATGCAGAGAAACTTTAAACAAAATGAGTAAACTGACAATAAATAAAGATGTATAAATATTCTGACTGAGTGATTGCTTGAGAGAGAGAGAGAGAGAGAGAGAGAGAGAGAGAGAGAGAGAGAGAGAGAGAGAGAGAGAGATTCATATTCAATGAACTTTAAGTGTGACATGAGACAGTTTTCTACTCCATATGCATAAATACTGTTTCCAAGCTTATAAATGATGAGCATGCTGTGACTAAAACCAATAAATTGTTTGGCTAGAGATTCATATATTATTTATCTGCGTTATTGTTGACATAATGTGCAAGCACATGGTAAGATATGGTAAGAACGAAAGAGAAATTTGAGTGTGTAACAATGTAAGGTATGAGCTGGGACGCGGGAGACGGGAGAAAGGAGAGTATGACGTCACCCAAGTGCTGGTGCGTGTCTTTCGCTCCCGGGCTGCCCATGAGTAGACATTGTATTCTTTGGATATTGGTGAAAATAATAACAGATACTACGTTAACGGATTCCAGGGGCGAAGAGATATTAAAGTTTCAAGTATCATCTAACCTTCGACCCATACGTGTTAAACCAATACGTGTTGGAGTAAAGACATATGAAGTATATACTCTTTTCAATTTAACTTGGCGAAAAATTGCCACACTGAGGTGGTTTGGCCATGTGGAGAGGATGGAGGGTGAAAGACTGACGAAGAGAGTGTATGTGAGTGAGGTGGAGGGGGGAAGAGGGAGAGGAAGGCCGAGGATGAGATGGAGGGATGGGGTGGAGAGGTATATGAGAGAGGGGGGGGGTGAGTTGGGAGCAGGGCAATGAAATGGCGGGGGACAGGGTGACGTGGAGGCGTTTTGTTTGTGGCCACCCCAAACGGGATTGAGGCGTCTGGAATAGACAGATAGATAGAAAAATTGCCATCTCGACATTTTGAATGCTGAGCTATAACAGAAGACTGACACTGGAATATGGCGCTGGTCATGAGGAACTGCCATGGATAGGGTATCCTCTCTCTCTCTCTCTCTCTCTCTCTCTCTCTCTGCCACTGAGCTAGTGAAAATAAACAGCAAAGGGACAAAAATGTCAGCCAAATAAAGGAATGAACAATAGTCTGCAAAACAGCTCGTGATACAGCAAAGAATAGGCAGGTTACCTATACGTTAAAATTGAACTGCGAAGCTCACTGGGAGAGATTCTTTTTAATACTAGATCTCTCTCTCTCTCTCTCTCTCTCTCTCTCTCGTGTGTGTGTGTGTGTGTGTGTGTGTGTGTGTGTGTGTGTGTGTGTGTGTGTGTGTGTGTGTGTGTGTGTGTGTGTGTGTGTGTGTGTGTGTGTGTGTGTGTGTGTGTGTGTGTGTCGCACCAAATATTACTGCATCGGTGTGGTGGAGCTTGCTGTCCTAAAGAGCGACGTACGTGACAGAACTGAGCTAAAATTGTTTAATACCGTAGATTTCAAATTGTAAGCTCTCTCTGTCTGTCTGTCTGTCTGTCTGTCTCTGTCTCTGTCTCTCTCTCTCTCTCTCTCTGTCTGTCTGTCTCTCTCTCTCTCTCTCTCTCTCTCTTTCTTTCTCTCTCTCTCTCTCTCTCTCTCTCTCTCTCTCTCTATCTATCTATTTATCTATCTATCTCTCTCTCTGTTTGTGTGTGTTATCTTGATTTACCATATTTCTTCTCCACAGTGTTATAAGCGAAGTACAAAGTGAAGTAATGTATGCACTGGTCCGGCAATGTGGAAAACACTCTAGAACGTCAAATATAAAACTACGCGGTCAGACTTAACCTAATCAAACCAGGCCAAACAAAACTTAACATACCGTAATGTGACCTAACCTAATCTAACCTAACCCTACTTAGTCTAAAGTAGTGAAAAATAAATTTAACCTCTATAATATTTGTGCAAATTGCCTGGCCATCAAGCAGTATATAAAATGGCTGATTTTTTTATCATTTCCCTTCACATATGGAATAGACATGTTTTCAGTCTAACTTTTACTCCATTATAATTGTGTGAATCTGTCTTGTCTTTAATCAGGGAGCGTTTGTTGCTCTTCTGATTTTGCTTAACTCATGTTCCCACGCAATGTACAAAAGTTTGAATATTCTTCTAACAAAGGAGTGAATGCAAGTAAAGATTTCCATTTCACCAGTCTTGTTTCAGTCACCTTTTTTAATGTTCGTCAGGAATGAATGGACAATAAGAGACCAACTAGGAGAGTGTATATGAATGAAGTGGAGGGGGGAAGAGGACAAGAGATCGGAGTGAGATGATGGAATAGAGTGGAGAGGTATATAAGGGACGGAGGGAAGTTGGACATATGACAGCCTGATGGCGGAGAACAGGATGATACGTAGCTAATTCATTTGTGGCCACACCTTCCAGAATCAAGGCGTCTGGGCATAGATAGATAGATAGTATGATAGATTACACGTTTTCAGAACAGACATCTCTTGCCGAATGAATATTTCCAGCAGCTAAAAATAAGCACAGCGTCAGGAAGAGTGAGAGACTCAATTTAGAGAGTTTATTTTAACCTGACAAAGGTCTCTAAGTTCTTTCACTTTAGTTGATGACCAAGTGTAGTCAGACTGGACGGTTGATCAGCGAAAAAGGAGAGTCATTCTTGAGTCGTAAATAGGCTTCATCGAATTTCATGCAGCACGAGTTAGATATTCAAGCTGTGGATGTGGACCAGTACAGTCAACTTAGTTGAAAACAGAACTTCCATGAGTGCAAAGTGGAGGAAGGGATGTGAGAAGACAGCCTGAGATAGACGTGGAAAGATGAAGGAGGAGGAGGAGGAGGAGGAGGAGGAGGAGGAGCAGCAGCAGCAGCAGCAGCAGCAGCAGCTCCAAATTCCTCTGGGTGTGAACCCAGTGGACTGGAGGCTGAAACTGTCCATTTCCCAGAACCCAAATTTTTTTGAGGGATAAAGGAAGGGAGCTGAGAGACGTTTATATAACTAGGCAGTTCTACCTGCCGTTTACATCAGTGCCAAACATCAAGACTTCCCTCTGCAGCACCTGTGCTCTGGGTAATTACACACATAACTCTTTTTATCCTGTCTGATTCTATGCCTTTCCTTGTCCTTCCTGCAATAATCAATCTCGTAAATGTTTAGTTAATTAGTTAATCTGTCTCAAGCTCTTCTGGTAGGTGGTGATCATCATCTTCTCATTGGATGTATTGCCGCTTACTTCTTCCTTCACCTTTATCATTCTTTTTCTCTGTTTGACTTTCCATCATCCACTCACTGGATATAGTACCGCCTACTTCTTCCACCACCTTTGTCATTCTTTTTCACTGTCTGCCCTCTTCTCTTCCTATTTCTCCCATCGTTTCTGTCACTTTTTAGTACTATTTTTTTTTCCACTTCTGGCTGCTCTATAATGGGTGACAAGCCCAGTGATTTCCTATAACTTAAGAAATAATTTACAACTCTGGAAGTACCCATATTAACAAATAACTGGGCGATTTGGAGCCTCCTATGCTGTCCTCGTTAGCTGGGTGGAGAAACACATGTGTGTAATCCATCGGGGAACCCAACTTTCACACACTTGCCGACGCCACGCTGTGACAAGGCGCTACCTACCTCAAGGGAACATCATTTCATTACACAGGAGGCCCTACAGGGGTGGTCGGTTCCCTACGGTTGACAGGTCTGCTCGGCCAGACAAACCGGGGTTACTCAAGAACAACTTTCACATGTATGCACTAAAATGGGGGAGGCGTGGCTCAATCGGTAGAGTGGTGGCCTGCCGTTCTAACGGACCCAGGTTCAAATCCCCGCTGGAGCAGGGAACAGTTTAAGGATTTGAATTTCATTAAATCAGGCTTTACCGATCTACCAGAAAATCCGCTGACATGTCGTAAAAATATCCCCGCTAATACCAATACACCAGTCCTGTATGAGACAGCCCTAGCATGTATTCAATATGGATGGTGGGTGTTAACGCTGAAGTGGTGACATGTAGAGGTGTATGGTATGTAGGAGGACTGCTCGGCCTTGATAGCAGGCTGTGAAGCCTATGCCCTGAGTCGGACACATAAAAAAAAAAAGCAAAAACTTGAGTTAAATGGCAAGAACCCCCCCCCTCTCTCTCTCTTACACACACACACACACACACACACACACACACAAACACAAACACACACACACACACACACACACACACACACACACACAGTCATGAGCTAAGCCTTGACACACGCAAGATTAATGGCAAAACTTGACTTAGGAGACGAGACGTACCTGACTCTCTCCTCCAAGTTACTTACTCGTAAGTCATCGACATCTCTGAGGTGCAGTGCATCTTCAGATCTCTCTGGCTCTCTGTGCCTATCCATCTCTCTGCTTATTTGTACTCTATGTCCGTCTCTATTTGTCTAGCAGGCTATGACTACTTGCATACCTACCTACCTACCTACTTATCTACATTTGTATATCTATCCACCTCACTCCCTCCTTCAAGCTATTTCTTCGCAAGTCATCAATAAATTTATCTGAGATGAACTGCAACTTCAAATACAGTATATCTACCTTCGTATCCTATTATTTGACTTTCTGTCTGTCTATCTACATATCCATGTGTACAGGTCTGTCTGTCTATACATCTCTCTCTGCTTCTCTGTTTATGCATCCAGCTATATCAAATATACTACAGTAAATTCCTGTGGGGGGGGGGGTGCAGCCAAAACTGGAAAAAGAATTTTGATAAAACCTGGTAGGATGGTTGGAGCTGGTTCCCAGATGGGCGAGTTTCAGTTACATTTCGATTGATTTCTGAAGGCCCCTAATAATTGCTCCCATTGGTGTTACAATATGCGCAATACAAGTGGAAGAGGCGGAGGAGCATTTCCATGGAGTTTCACACGTCTTTGGAGAGAGAGAGAGAGAGCGAGGGTGCATCTACACTGCAATGTCTATTACTTCACTGATGCTACAAACAAACAATTTAATTCAGGAGAAAATGACGGTGGTGGTGGTGGTGGTGGTGGCGGTAGCTGTGATGGTCGTGCTGGTGCTGCTGCTGGTGGTAGCTGCGATGGTGTTGTTGTTGTTGGTGGTGGTGGTAGTTGTGGTGCTGATGGTGGTGGTTACGGTAGCTGTGATGATGACGGTGGTGGTGGTGGTAGCTGTGGTGGTGGTAGTGGTAGTGGCTGTAATGATGATGGTCGTGGTGGTAATTCTGGTGACGGTTGTGGTTGGCAGTAATGCTGTTGGTAGATGCAATTGTTCAGAAATGGCTTTCATATGGGCTAGTGCTTTTACTCAAAAGCAAACCATGGTTAAGAGACATGTCTAAGATGGATAAACGTTGAGTGGCCCAATAGGGCCGTGAGGCTCCTGTATTTATCTATATATGTATCTGCATCTAAATAAATGAAGTAGGAAAGGTGCTGGGAGGAATGAAAAAAGTGTTTAAATGTCGTTCGCTTAGAATGGATGTAAAGAGAAGGCTGTATGAGGGTGTTGTGGTACCGACTGCGTTATATGGGGCTGAAACATGGAATATGGGTGTAGCAGAAAGGAAAAGTTTGAATGTAATGGAGATGAGGTGTCTGAGGAGTATGTGTGGAGTGACGCGTATGGATCGGGTGCGAAATGATGAAGTGCGAAGGAGAACTGGAGTTGTTCGGGAGATGGCTGGTAGAGTTGAGCAGAGGGTGTTGCGATGGTTTGGGCATATGGAGAGAATGGATAATGAGTGATTGGTGAAAAAGATAACTAGATCTGATGTGAGAGGTGTAAGGCTGAGAGGAAGACCACGAATAGGATGGATGGACAGTGTGAAGAGAGCGTTGGATGCGAGAGGGATGTCTGTTGAGCAGGGAAGAGTGGCTGTACGTGACAGAAATAAATGGAAAGAAATTGTGAATGAATAAGTGATGACGCAGCCCTGAGGGGATATTCTCCAGCATTTGGTCTGATCAGCTAGTCAGGTCAGGTGCGGGTAAGGGGATGGGTCTGTTATGATGTGGCAGGGGTAAACCAGTTCTGCTGTCGGGCCCCGCTGAGGATGTCACTGATTGCATTGCGCAGTTGACCCTTGTGCGGTGTGGTGCGGTGAGGATCTGTCTCTTCTCCCCTTTGGGGCTAAGATGCGAATGAATGTGTTTGAATGGATGAGTAAATGGGGAGTGTGTCGTCCTGTCTCGGCTACCTCCCTTTCCTTGGGGGAAGCAGCCTAGGTATATAGATAGATAGATAGTACCTGCATCAACATATGGATTTGCACTGTCACTACTAGAGATCCATTATAATCTGAACAAAACCATCTGGGGATTGCAAGAAATACGAACAGAAAAGACGCCATCGTTCTGAAGAGATTGGCCCATGCAGTCCTATGACGTATTTCTTATTCCTGTCTACAGTACATGTGATTCTCTTTAGCTTAGAAGAGATTTTTTTTTTTCGAACTAGAATGGTTAGATGTAAATGTCACTACCACCTTCACTACATAACTGTCGGTGAATGAAATCCTTTGGAACTAGCAAAAACAAAAATGAAAGCACGTTTTTGAAGTGAAGATCCTAAAGGTGTGTCTTTTCGTCTATTCAGGAAACTCCTTAGCACTTCCTCCTTATTATTGTGTGTTTGTTATCATCTGACAGAACTGAACCACTAATCAAACTCAAAAACACTGTCGTGGTTCCATGAAATTAGATGAGCCTTAGTTATGAGGGACAAATGAGTCTCCTTGGTTACTAAAGTAGTTTGGTTTTGTCGAATGGAACTGGACCACTCCCCAGACTTGAAAACTTTCTTGTGGTTGCATGAAATTAGATAAGCTTTAGTTATAGATAGAAAAGAGACTCCCTGGACACTAGTCAGTTCAGCTATTCAATCTGACTTCAGCTAGTCATCAGCTGAACTGCAAGGGGGTTTGAGATCTTTACCAGGTTTGAATAAACACGCTTTAGTTTGCTGTATTTTTATTATCAGTCCCGCGAAGCAGGATGGTGTATTTTTGGCAAAGAGCGACGGACTGTAATATGAGTTTCAACATTTCTGTGTGTGTGTGTGTGTGTGTGTGTGTGTGTGTGTGTGTGTGTGTGTGTGTGTGTGTGTGTGTGTGTGTGTACCTTACTTTTCCTAGGTTATTTGATGGATCTCAATGAAACTTTCGAGGTGAAGTCTTCGGGTTCCTGGGAAGGTCTTCCACCGCATACAGTATTCCAATCATCATTTATAGGGGGGTCCCCCGTTTACCAAATTAAGATTTTTCAGAAACAGCGAAAGGGAGGCAGATATGGCTTTGATATCTTAGTACATCTTGTACAATCGCCCAAACAAGTGATACCTCGCCTTCTTTAAGTTTCGGACAACACTCCCAGAATCTGGCAACTTTTCATTAATGTTTTCCATAATTTGCCTGCCCTCCACACATGGTGTTGAAGAAATAAACGACTTGATCTTGTGAATATATAACTTAAGGTTCATCATCAGTATTTTAGCTTATGACAATAAATAAATAGTATGCGATATCTGGCATGTTTCCAGTCGCACCCAAGTCGCGGCCCGCCGTGATCCCGTCCCAACTCCCCAGACCCCAGCCCAACCAGTTACCACCCAGCCCCATACCCATACGGCCATACATCAGCCACAATCACGCATTGAGGGGGAGGTGTATCTCTACGTCCCTCATTGTCATGCTCTCCCCTCTCCCCCCTTTTTTTCTCCCGCCAACTTAGTCTTTAGTTTTCTTCATGGGCACTCCTGCTTTTGACCACCACTCTTTCCACCTTCTTTCATGAGACTGCTTTATAGATTCTTTTACATGCTGAAATTTCATTGAATCAAAAATGACTGCCCGTTTTACTCCGTCTAAAATTGCCATATGACTTCTTGAATGCTGAGTTGTAAAAATATATGAATAATAAATTCAGAAGTGCCTTGGAAATACAGTGGAGCCGTAGTATTGTCTTGCCTCCACTGGAGTACGTGAGATAAGCTGCAAAAGGACGAAAATCTGGGCCAAGTTAAGACAAAAGAGTATAGTCGGTCTTCAACAATTTTATTCTTTCACTAAATTCAATGGATAGCCTTCATTGTTGTCTTTTATTACTCCACTGTTTGTTCACAGCGCTCACGGTTTTGCATTTACGGCTTTATTTTCCCGCCTGAATTTCATCCCACATAGAGATTTAAATATGGACAAGAATATATTTTTAGATGTCTATTTTCATGATTTGATGACACTCATAATTTAGACAATACTTTTAACTACAGCTTTCATGTGACATTTTCTCCTTTATTGTTGATGGATGCATAACATGCATTACGTGAGTTTCTCTACATTTTAACCCTGAAACCGCTGAACGATAGGCTGTGCGTTTCATATTCCTTCCTACAGCTAGGAAGGATATACACATTAACAACACATCTAAATTGATTTTTGGTGTTGTTTACCTAAATATTGATCTTCCCGGTGTGCAGTAAAGAAAATATAACTAGGCCGTGGCAGTTGCCAGATGTCACTTTAAAAGGGAGAGATACTAGGAATAGGGTTGTCACATCTTCAGGTGTTTGTACAATGAAGTTCTTCATAATACGACATTTGGCGAGCGTAACCTCCCAGTGATTCTTCAGGGTGGGGGGGTGGGGAGGGGAAAGGTTAATCACCCTCCACAAAATAAAAATTATCAGAAATTAGGGAAAGTTTGCACATGGATTTCAACGAATTATTCTAAGTTCATCTGGTTCCTTGATAATGTCATCTACTATATAAGATTTTCCTTCATTAATTTCAAGGGGGTCAGCCTCCTTCAAAAACATATAAAAGATACAGACTAGGAGAAGGAGGCCGATTTCATGCCTTTTTTTTTTGCCGCTGCACAGTTGGTGACTCTGTGCACGGGTTTTATTCGCCCCTGTGTAGAATACAACTCTTAGGTGTGGGGAGACTCCCTACATACAGCTCTTCTCATCAAGGTGGAGTCAAAGGCTTTTCGTCTCATTAACTCTTCTCCTCTTACTGGCTCCCTTCAACCTGTGTCTCTTTGCCACACCGTTGCATCTGTATCTCTTTTCTATCGCTACTTCAGTGGTCACTTTTCCTTTGAACTGTCTGCTTGCATCCCCCCACCACTACAGCGGGCACGTAGTAAATGCCAACCAACTCTCATCCCTTTTCTGTCCAACTGTAATGCAAGAGCTAACGTTACTGTCAGTCCTTCATGTATGCAACAGGTCAGCTCTGGAACTGTCCCTCTGTCTGTATTTCCTACTGCCTATGATATCCACTCTTTCAAACAGTGTGTCCAGGTATCTTGAAATAACCGAAACTTGAATTAGGCTCTCTGTTATCTTATTTATGCTTTTTCTTGGAGGGAACAATTTGCAGGCTCCTGGCCTTGGGTTTCTTCTTCCTTGCATAGACAAAAAAATATATGGCTCTGATGACTTAGTGTATGCTATACAATGGACTTACTTCAGTAATGTGATATTTGGGGAGTGACATTCCCCCCCCCCCTCCGATTCTTGGGGATCAGCCTCTTCCCTCAAAAAAAAAAAAAAAAAAAAAAAATCAAATATAGGAAAGATTTAAATGAAGTTTCCCAGGTGAGTTAGTGTAGTTACTCCAAAAGTCTTCCACTATATATAATTTTCCAACAAAGATTTCTAGAGCGGTCAGCCCCCTTCATCTAACCGAAATTTCTCAGAAATAATGAAAGGAGGGCAGATGTAGCTCTGATATCTTAGTACACGTTGCCCAAAGGACTGTTATCCGTAAAGAGAAATGTTTGGAGAGCGTGACCCCCAAATTATTCTTTTGGGGGTCAGTCCCCCTCAAAATAAAAACGATCTGAAATAATGGCTTGCGAGCACATGGATTCCAGCGAAATCTGCATGCATATCACGGGACTGTGTATGCATTTTCCATGTTTCTATGAATGCACTGAAAGAAACTGCACAAATACTATAGTATTATTACTATTATTATTATTATTATTATTATTATTATTATTGTTGTTGTTGTTGCTGTTACTCTTCTTCTTATTATTATTATTATTATTTTTATTATTATGGAAGTTAAGAAGTCACTGCATGTTAGTATTGTGATCCCTACCCTGACGTATGGAAGCGAGGCATGGACCTTGCAAGAGGGAAACAAGTCAAGAGTGAGAGCAGTGGAAATGAGTTACTTGAGAGGAGCATGTGGAGTGACGAGGAGGGACAGGTTGACGAATGAAGAAGTGAAGGAACGCTGTGGGGTGGATGTGGATGTGGTTGAGAAGATTAGGAGAAATACACTGAGGTGGTTTGGACATGTGAAGAGAATGGAGAATGAAAGACTGACTAAGAGGGTGTATGTAGGTGAGGTGGAGGGAGGGAGAGGGAGAGATAGACCGAGGATGAGGTGGAGGGATGGAGTTGAGAGGTATATGAGGGGGGGGGTGATTTGGGGGGAGGGTAGTCAAATGGTGGGTGACAGAGCGACTTGGAGGCGTTTTGTCTGCGGCCACCTTTGCGGGATTAGGGCGTCGGGCTATAGATAGATAGATAGATAGATAGATTATTATTATTTTTATTATTATTATTAAAATGCCAGGAATAGTGACTGAGGGCAACACGTCACCCCTGGGAGGAGCCTACAGAGGGGCAGACAGAGCGCGACCTGACCCCGGGTGACAAGGGACATAAGTCCGCCCGGGCCGCGTGCCCCTATGACCCGGAACTCGCCCGCCGCCACCATAGCAGGAAAAAGAGACTATCTTACGGGCGAGCCGACCCTCAACAGGATCGGGGTGGAGCTATTCCTCTAGCTCCAGGCAGCACCCCTGCGACAGCCGGTAGCCGCATCCTTTTTGAGACGGCCTGTAGTGGCTCACCCCTTTTTCAGGAGATGGCCAGTAGCTGCTCCCGCCTTCGTCAGGAGACGGCCGGTAGCCACCCCGAAGGTGCCCTTGAGATGGCCTGTAACCACTCACCCCTCCCTCAGGAGATGGCTGGTAGCTGTGCCCGCCTTTGTCAGGAGATGGCCGGTAGCTGCTCTGAAGGTGTCCCTGAGATGGCCAGTAGCCGCTCACCCCTCCCTCAGGAGACGGCCGGTTGCCACTCCGGAGGTGCCCCTGAGACGGCCGGTAGCTGCTCACCCCTCTTTCAGGAGACGGCCGGTAGCCGCTCCCCCACACGGGCCACAGCCAGTAGCCGGGCCCTACGGCGGGAGACAGCCAGAAGCTGCTCCTCCGTCAGGTGCTGCCACACCCCCACAACGTGACATCCTCCAGGAGGAGGGGCCCAGTCCTGAGGACCTGTGGAGAGGCCCTGTGCTATCCTCAGGGTTGTTCTCCACCCAGCCAGCTCCAGATGGACCCTACTTGAGGGACTCCGACGACGGCTGATGCCACAGCTCACTCCTGATGGCATCCCTAATGGCAGGAGACCGCAGCCAACGGGCCCCCGAGGCCGACCCCAGGTCCCTCGGGCGAGGCCTCTCCCCACCCCAAAGCAGACAACCCTCATCTTCCATTAGGCGCCTAAGTGAGCGCCTCAGGAGGCTGTTCGGCCCCAGCTCTGAGGGCTGCACTTCAATTCCCAGCCCTGACAGTGCAGGGCCCTTCGCCGCCCACTGCCCCGGACGAGAGAGGTCTCTCCTACGAGTGATCTCGTGGCCGCTAGATACAGAGGCCACAGGCGGGACTCAGCCCCCACCAGGAATCGGGCTGTGAGTCCTCCCACCGCCGCCCCACCGACAGTGAATGACAGTGAAGAGGGTCAATTTTTACACGTTGCCCTCATCCGATTTTTTCATCCAACCTGAGTGTTTCCTGTTGTTTTTGGTGTGATTCGATCGATTTTGACCTTCGTTTCTATCGCAAGTCGCTAGTTTTTGTTGAACGCCACTAGTGACTTCCGGTGGAAAGGACCGGTCCAAATAAACAAAAATCACACTAAAAACAACAGAAAACACTCAGATTGGATGCCTGTTATCACGTGAAACGTATTTTTTTGCGGTTCTTCCCCCTCCCCCCAAGAATACTGGGGGACCTGTGGGAAACCGGGGTGTTGGGTGGGGGAAAAACGCAAAAGCGAGTGATTTCCTACTGGAACTGTTATCAAAATCAAACGAAAAACACGAAAATCCTTCGGAAGAAAATAATTTTAAGCTTCTTAGGGAGTTCGTGTTTCCTAACTGGGGGGCTTCGCCCCCCAGACCCCCCAACCCTGGCCGTGCTTCCTAACTGGGGGGCTTCGCCCCCAGACCCCCTATGACATTAACAAAACCTCATCTAACCTAACCTAACCGGGTGTAAAGAAGAAATAATGCATTTACCTAGCAGTTTACAGTTCCTCGTCTGCATCTGAAGAGTCGTCTGTAGCTGTAACGGCAACTGGTGACTGGCGACAGTGCAACACTTTCTGATCTTCACGTAAAATGAGACTTTTGCCTTGATTTGGGTACTTTGTTTCTGTTGAAGGTAAAACACCATGCGATCGCACAAAGGCTACAGTTTTATCTTCTTGCAGGTAGAACAGTGAAATACCAGCGAAGTAATAAATTTTGCAGGCTTCCCAGTCCATGGTTGGAGACGAACTGACATTCAAATCTTTGCGGGCCCTAGCGTAGGGTATTTGAAATTCTGCTATGTGATTGGCTGATTCATGTGCTACGCATGCGCTTTATCCACCCACACACATGACACGCACCAACGAACACACACAACTGTCCGACCACGGCAGGGAAAATCTCTCTCCCATAGAAAATAATAAGTGTAATAAATTGCATAACTCATCAACGGTTGATTTAAAACGGAAGTGTCATAGGAGAAAAAATGCTTAGAACTGCGCAAAGTGTAAGGTGAGTTAGCCACTTTTGTTGTCAGTGAGTTGGGTGTAAGTACGAAAAAATACCAACCTGTGATTGTGATTGGAGGAAGTATATCACATGTAACTCGTTTATTATCAATTTGCGAGAGAAATGTCATAGAAGAAAAGATTCTTAGAATGACCAATTCTACTAGAAAATATTAAATAAAAGTCGAAAATCGGATGAGGGCAACGTGTAAAATTTGACCGTGAAGAGTGCAGTGACAGTGTAATAGTGACTTGAATATCGGGCAGTGTATTATCCGAGGGAACCTAAGTAAAAAGGCCTAGTAATGTGTGACAGTTACGTTGGGCAGACAGTGAAATAGGAGAGTAAGATGAAAGATATAATAAAAGCGCAGTGATTTCAGTGAACATCAGACTCGGCCTTCATAGTGTAATTTCTCTGCACTGCAAGACCCGTGAATTAGATGCCCAGCCTAAACACAGTTTATATATCCCTCCAAGTGACAGTGATCTATTCCCCCTGCCCAAAAGACTGCAAACCCTGTTTATTGTGCCGTTCACCTGCTGTCCTGAACTATTGTCTAAATAGTACCCTGAACGGTACAACTGTCCACGATACTTGCACATGACTTATAAGTACCCAGATTCCTGTTGTTGTGACATCTACCTGGTCCACATATAGAATTAGTCAATACACGTGTAAGGTTGTTGCCTTGAGTTTTTGTGTCCTGCCTCTCTCTTATTTGTCTAAGCTCCGGTCTAGAAAAAGAACCCAGCTGCACACTCGTTCGAGGGACAGGAAGCTGACCCTTAAACACCTAGCATAACAGTTATTATTATTATTATTATTATTATTATTATTATTATTATTATCATCATTAATTATTATTATTATTATTATTATTATTATTATTATCATCATCATCATCATCATCATCATTAATTATTATTATTATTATTATTATTATTATTATTGTTACTGCTTTTACTACCATCGTAATTATATTTTTATGCATATGGCACTTTAACCTATCTACCATGATGACGGTATATATATATATATATATATATATATATATATATATATATATATATATATATATATATATATACATTTAATCCTTCCTTCTCCATGCAGGGTTTAACAGCTTGCAAAGGAAATAACGTACAGTATCATGACAATACCTCCACTAAAACCATCACACCAGCCCTGTATGAGATAGACCTGGTATGTAGTCATTATGGGCTGTGGGTATGAGCGCCGACAGTGGCGTACCTAACGGAGGGACAGGGGGAAACTGTTTGGAAACTTTCCCTGGGCCCCCAGTAGGGGGAGGGGGGCATATGAACCCTTCAGTTTTAATTGACACAAAAATTATCGCAAATTAAACTTTAAAAAAATACACAGAAAACAAAGGAAACACTGTGTCTGGGGAGGTATTTGTGGATGTACATTTTTTTTGTCTTTTTGATTCACTGGTTTTCTTACTTTTCTGGGGATATTACCATGAATCTTCCATATATAGTTGACTGAGTGATAATTTTGGACATTTATATTATAAATATTGTTATGCCCAGGAAAACCTAGCCTAATGGATGCTAGTGCAAATTTGGGGAAGTTTCCGGAATACTCTTCGTGGCAAACCGTGGCTTCGGGGGACTTGAAGAAATTTATGATTTACCTGCTTTTAACAGCTTGTTCATTTAAGTTTGATAAAGTCTAATTCTTTCATAATTTCTTTAGGTTAATGAGTTGTTTACAGTGTTTCAATTATTGTTTTCTTATTTGCGTTATGTATATCTATCTATCTATCTATAGCCCGACGCCCTAATCCCGCAAAGGGTGGCCGCAGACAAAACGCCTCCAAGTCGCTCTGTCACCCACCATTTGACTACCCTCCCCCCAACTCACCCCCCCCTCTCTCATATACCTCTCAACTCCATCCCTCCACCTCATCCTCGGTCTACCTCTCCCTCTCCCTCCCTCCACCTCACCTACATACACCCTCTTAGTCAGTCTTTCATTCTCCATTCTCTTCACATGTCCAAACCACCTCAGTGTATTTCTCCTAATCTTCTCAACCACATCCACATCCACCCCACATCGTTCCTTCACTTCTTCATTCGTCAACCTGTCCCTCCACGTCACTCCACATGCTCCTCTCAAGTAACTTATTTCCACTGCTCTCACTCTTGACTTGTTCCCCTCTTGCAAGGTCCATGCCTCGCTTCCATACGTCAGGGTAGGGATCACAATACTATCATGCAGTGACTTCTTAACTTCCATACTCACCTCCCTATTTCTCATCACTGCTTTCAGTGTACCAACGACCTTCCTTCCCTGCTGTACCCTTTCACGCACTTCATCCCCCAAAGTTCCATCCTTACTCATCACACTACTCAAGTACTTGAATGCACTCACATTCTCCATATCCTCACCATCCAACCTCACTGCACACTCTGTGACTTCATTCCTCTCAAACACCATAACTTTACTTTTGTTTACATTAACTTTCAGATTCCTCCTCCTACACACTGTCCCAAATTCATTCACCAAACCTTGCAACTCCCATTCATCTTCACTCAACAATACTGTATCATCAGCAAACAGCAACACCGGAAGCTTCCAAATCTCACCCTCATTCATTAGAGCCACCCCCACACCCACTGCCCTACCCTGCACCTCCTTTACAACCCCATCCATGTATATATTAAACAGCCATGGAGACATCACACAACCCTGTTTCAGTCCCACATTGAGATCAAAGAACTCACTCAGCTCACCGTCCACTCGCACCGTAACCCTAGCTCCCTCGTACATACTCTTCACAGCACTCAACAATTTCACCTCCACTCCATATATTCTTAATACCTTCCACATACCTTTCCTATCTATTCTGTCATAAGCTTTCTCCAAGTCCATGAAGGCAGCATACACTTTCCTTCCCTTCTCTAGATACTTCTCCACTAAACATCTTAGAACAAATATCTGATCTACACACCCTTTTCCCTTCCTAAATCCCCCTTGTTCTTCTCCAACTAGCTCCTCTGTCATATGCCTAACCCTATCAATGAGTATTCTACCATATATTTTACCAGTCACACTAAGTAGGCAAATACCCCTATGGTTACCACATACTTCTCTCTCTCCTTTCCTTTGTATAAAGAAACAATTATACCTGATTTCCAGTCCTTCCCTCTTCCCAAGCCAATCTACACAACTTCCATATCCACTCCACAACAATCTCACCCCCATACCTAAGCATTTCACCACACACTCCATCAATTCCTGGGGCCTTTCCCAACTTAATATTCTTCATCGCTTCCACTACTTCCGCCCTACTGATCTCTTCCTCCCTCCTCTCATCTCTTCTTCTCCCAGCCATTCCCCAACCACTTATACTCGCACTGCTCTCACTCTCCACATTCAACAAATCCTCAAAGTGCTCCTTCCATCTCCTCAGTTTCTCTCTCTTCTCCACCAACAATCTATTATTCCTATCTTTCACTCCCCTACTATTTCCCCTTTCACACTGCCTTACTTTCTTTACCTTCTTCCAAAACAATTTCTTACTCTCCCTCCATTTCACACTCAGATTCCTCCCAAACTCCTCATCCACTTTCTTTTTACTCTCCTTCACCTGTCTCTTAACCTCCCTTCTCCTGCTCACATATGCCTCTCTCTTCTCTCTCTCATCTTCTTCCCTACCTCTACTCGCTAACCATTCACTATATGCCTTCTTCTTTTGTTCCACAGCTCGTTTCACCTCATCATTCCACCATGCTGTCCCTTGCACACCTTTGCATCTCCTCCTCACTCCACAAACCGCCTCACACGCTGCGCCTATCTCTTCCGTGAATATCTTACATATGTCTTCCACCCCTTCCATCTGCTCTAGCTCATACCTTCCCAGTCTTTCTTCCACTATGCTCTTATACTCTGTCATTTTCTCACTATCTTGCAATTTCTCCACTCTTCTCACAGGAGTTGCTTCCTCCTGTCTTCCCATTCGTCTCCTCAACCACTTTCTTTGCAGCTCTACCTTGGCCATCACTAAGTGATGGTCCGAGACTCCATTCTCCCAGCCTCTCCACACTCTTGCATCCAACACTTGTCTTCTCATTCGCTCATCCACACACACGTAGTCTATCATTGCCTTTCGCTCAACAAGTTCACCATCCATCCTCCTCATTACTCTCCATGTATACCGGTGGATCATCTTATGCCGAAAGTAGGTGTTGGCTATTGCCAACCCCTTACAAGCACAGATATCCACCAAAGCACTTCCATTCCCATCTACGTCAGCTGGCACACCCCACTGACCAACCATTCCATCCACTATTACATTCCCAACTTTGCCATTCATGTCTCCAATCAACAGCACTCTCTCGCTCCTCTCAAACTTGTCCATACACGCTTCTACACTCGCCCAAAACTCATCTTTCACTCTTGCCACTCGATCCTCTGTCGGGGCATACACACATACAATCGCCCACGCTTGTATACCTACTTTCATCCTCACCCATACAATCCTTGCACCCACTGTTCCATACTCTCATATATTCTCTTTCCACTTCTTGCTTATCATCAGACATACTCCCTCTCTTGCCCTCTCATTCTCACTGACTCCCGCACATATACCTAAACCATATTCCCATTCTCTCAGCCTTTCACCTTTCCATTTTGTTTCAGTCAATCCACATATATCCACTTTTGCATCCTCAAGCACCTGAACAATCTCTCTCTCTTTCACTTCATCATTCACTCCTCTCACATTCCACGTTCCCACCCTAAGAATGTCCTTCGTCCGTTCCTTAGTCGTCAACGTATGGTCCGTCCGGGTCCGAGGCGCTTTGTTCGCTTTTTTAGTTAGTTCTTTTTACGGGGTGGGGTACTAACCCACCACCAACCCTTTTAGTCGCCTCGTACGACAAGCAGGGATACTGGGGGAGTATTCTTGAAACCCCCCTACCTCCATATTATTAGAGGGTTCGGTAAATTCTGCATCAAACCTTACTAGATTTTGGGGGGTCCTCAAGGAGCAAAGCCCCCGGG
The DNA here is from genome assembly GCF_032717465.1 of Coenobita brevimanus. Taxonomy (NCBI): domain Eukaryota; kingdom Metazoa; phylum Arthropoda; class Malacostraca; order Decapoda; family Coenobitidae; genus Coenobita; species Coenobita brevimanus. The sequence goes on from NC_136961.1 coordinate 9,799,656, forward strand.
AACACAGCTGTCTAGCTACGCCCCTGAGCGCCGAGGTGGTGACATACAGACGTGTGCACTACTTGGAAAGAATGGTAGGCCTCAGAGAACGAACAGCAAAGTCTATAACAGGACAGAGAGAGAGAGAGAGAGAGAGAGAGAGACTTTAGTCGTCTAGCAATTTATGGTGTTTTCGCTAGACATACTGTAGACACAATAACTTCCACATACCGAAAAGTCCAAACCTTTCGCAAGAGGAATATACTGCAAAAATGTAGTGACTTTAGGACTTTTGTAGCAACAACCTGCAGCTTTCCGTGTTTATATGGCGACAGTTTAGTACATATTTAGAGCTGGGTTACTGACATTGGTTAATTTGGACTAGTAACTTTGTGTGCAGTTTGGTGGAATACTCTCTCTCTCTCTCTCTCTCTCTCTCTCTCTCTCTCTCTCTCTCTCTCTCTCTCTCTCTCTCTCTCTCTCTCTCTCAGTCATGCCCAACGGCTTGACAAACTTAATAATTATGTCAGAACTCAAGGCTGTGAGACTAGAGCCATCTCACTCTGTCCTTCGATGTAGCTTTGTCGTAAGATATCGATAGATCTGACTGAGATGCATTTCGTCTTCTGGTCAGTTTGTCTGTCTGTGTTTACCTAAAAATCTCTGTGTACAGCAGCCCCTCCCCCCCCTCTCTATCTCTAGTGTATATATATATATATATATATATATATATATATATATATTTTTTTTTTTTTTTTTTTTTTTTTTTTCACACACGAGGTCTGTTCAGAAAGTAGACGACCTTAGGCTCCAAAAAAAAAAGTAAATGGCTAACCTGTTGAGCTTGGACACTAATCCTCCTCAAAGTCGGCCACTCTGACTTGATACACATAGCCCAGCGCTCTTGTCACTGCCTGAAATTTTTTTCAAAGTCGGTTTTCGGTATCTCCTGCCAGTGTTTCGTCGCATTCGTCCTGATATCTCCTCTCTTCTTGTCTGAGGCAACTGACAGCAAACCCTTTTCTGTATCCTCCTACTTTCTCTATACTCATTTCAAAGCCAAAGGTGGCTGTTGTGTATATATACGCAACGACTTATCTTGCTCTCGTGTTCCTGAACTTGATTCTTCTGAATTCTCCACACTCTGGCTTCGGCTTTCCTGTCATTCTCTGACTAAATATATCTGTGCTGTTTACTTATCCCCTAATTCTACTGACTATCAAAAATTCTTCGACTATCTTACTTCTACGATGGAACACATTCTATCCATTTCTACTTTCTCTGAAATCTCCATTCTTGGAGATTTCAATGTTCACCACCACCTTTGGCTCTCCTATCCTTTCACGGATCCACCTGGTGAACAAGCCTACATCTTTTCTATCCTTAATGACCTAGAGCAGCTTGTACAGCACCCTACCCGTATCCCTGACCGCCTTGGAGAGAGCTCCAACATACTTGACCTCTTCCTCACAACTAATCCTTCTGCTTACTCTGTTAATCTTTTCTCTCCGTTGGGCTCCTCCGATCACAACCTTATTACCTTAACCTGTCCTATCACTCCGGTACGGCCTGTGGACCCTCCAGGGAAACGTCGTCTGTGGCATTTTGGAGCCGCAGACTGGGAGGCCCTCAGGCAGTACTTCTTTGATTTTCCCTGGAATGATTATTGCTTCCATGGCCGTGAGCCATCTGAGTGTGCCTTGCGCATTACAGAGGTTATTCTCTCGGGCATGGAAGCATACATTCCTTTTCTCATATCCTTTGACTAACGCAAGAAAGCCTTGGTTTAATCACGCTTGTTCTAATGCTGTCCGCAACAAGGAGAGGGCCTACAAAAGGTACCGGAGCCAACCCACCCCTGAATCACATCATCTTTACGTTTCTGCCCGGAATCGTGCTAAGTCTGTTCTTCGCTCTACTAAAAATAATTTCATCCATACTAAATGCTCTCAACTCTCCAACTCGAATTCTTCCCGCTCCTTCTGGCATCTTGCCAAAAATCTTTCTAACAACTTTACCTATTCATCCTTCACTCCTCTTATCTACTCTGATGGTTCTGTAGCTATTTCTTATACTGATAAAGCATATCTCTTCTCACAGACTTTATCCTCCAATTCTACCTTAGACGATTCCGGTGCTGTTCCTCCATCACTTCCCCCCTCTGAATTCCTCATGGCTGACATTAAAATTTCTTCAGTTGATGTATTTTCTGGCATCACTGGCCTCAGTACTAACAAGGCATATGGGCCTGATGGGGTCCCTCCTGTTGTTCTCAAGAACTGTGCTTCTGTGCTTACACCCTGCCTAGGCAAACTCTTTCGTCTTTGTCTGTCAACTTGTACCTTTCCTTCTTGCTGGAAGTTTGCTCTCATTCAGCCAGTCCCAAAGAAGGGTGACCACTCCCAACCCTCCAACTATCGTCCAATTGCTTTAACGTCCTGTATTTCAAAAGTTTTCGAGTCAATTCTTAATAGAAAAATTTAAAGGCATCTTTCCTATCACAACCTTCTTTCCGATCGTCAGTATGGGTTCCGTCAGGGACGCTCCACTGGCGATCTTCTCACCTACCTTTCAGACTCCTGGTCATCCTCCTTTAGGGACTTTGGCGAAAGCTTTGCCATTGCACTTTTCATCTCAAAGGCTTTCGATCGAGTCTGGCATAAATTTTTAATTTCCGAACTGCCCTCTTACGTTTTTCTATCCTTCTATCTGTGCCTTCATCGCTAGCTTCCTTTCTGGTCGTTCTATAGCCGCTGTTGTAGACGGCCATCGTTCTTCTCCTAGATCTATCAACAGTGGTGTTCCTCAGGGCTCTGTCCTATCACCAACTCTCTTCCTTTTATTCATCAATGATCTTCTAAGCTGTACATCTAACCATATCCACTCATACGCTGATGACTCCACCCTTCACCTTTCCATTCGGTTCCCTCAACGCCCATCTCAACAGTTACTTCAACAAACAAGGGATGAGGCTATGGCACACCTAATGTCTGACTTGGCTCGTATCTCTGACTGGGGTAAAAATAATATGGTTGTCTTTAATGCATCTAAGACTCAGTTCTTACACCTATCAACCCGACAAAATCTTCCACAGGTATACCCACTAATGTTTAATAATATTCAGCTTAATCCTGCATCATCCTTGAACATGCTTGGGGTTTCATTTACTCGGGACTTATCTTGGAAAGATCATATTACATCT
>NC_136961.1:9807836-9947984 GCF_032717465.1 Coenobita brevimanus
GTTAGATGCAAATGTCATTAACGCCTTCACTACAGAACGAAAAAAATGAATAATATACTCCGGAACTAGGAAGAATAACAATGGCATGCGATATCTTAGTGAAGATACTAAAGTTGTGTCTCTTCCTTGCTATATTGGGCGTCATATCATCTGACAGAAGTAGACTACTAAAAAAACTCAAAAACTTTCTCGTGGTTCCATGAAATTAAATGAGCCTTTGTTATGGGGGAGGATGAGTCTCCTTGGTCTCTAGTCAGTTCAACTATATACTGGTAATCTGACTACTCATGGACAGCAACTCAGCTGACAGGGGCCAGAGATCTGTGTCAGGTTAGAGCAAACGCGCTTTACTTTGTTTTATTTTATTTTTTTCATTATTACCATTGCATAATAATCATCATCATGATTATCATTATTAGCATCATCATTATTGTTACTTTATGTTATTATACTTTTTCCGTATGACACATTAACCCATTCCCCAGGACGATATAATTTCTTTTTCGTACTTCCTACCTTCCCCAACAGAGTTTCAACAGCTTGCAAATGAACCCACGTATCATAAAAACACCTCCGCTAATGCCATCACACCAGTCCGGAATGAGACAGCCCAGGCATGTATTCAAAATGAACGGCGGTTAAGAGCACCGAATCAGTGACGTGTGACCTACACGTAAAAGTGTGTGCCACACACGAATAATGGCAGACATAATCATGCACACAGGTACACAAACAGGAATACAAACACTCCCCCCTACACACACACACACATTCAAACACCCACATAGACATAGACAGACGTAAACACTGCCTGGCGATAATACTTATGTGCAAAGGACGCTATGCATATTCATGGGAGATGAGGCAGACCAAGGAAGACACAGGAAGGACTAGAATATGACACTGAAACGGCACGAGGATGAGGAGGCTTGAGGAAAAGATGGAGTTACAAGAGTGCAAAGTGCAATCTCCTGCGTCACTTTGTGCTGCCTTCCATATTTTTCAATGTTCATAAAACGACAGAGAGTATCCTTCCTTCCCACACTCTTTAGTTGTGTGCGTCATATTGCTATCACATAAAAACAGTTCATATAACACTTGCTATTCTCCAACCCTCACCAAAATTAGGCCACATGGAGTGAGCCGAAGCATTCCTTCTTTACCCTGTCGTCATCATCATCATCATCATCATCATCATCATCATCATGAGTAGCAGCAGCAGCATCGTCATAACTATGTTCCATATTATTTTATTATCATTAGTTTCCCACTTACCTCTGGGAAGTTTTCTTGTTTCTGTCAATACTCTTATTATTCTTTCTGTTCACAAGGTAATTTGCCATTACTCGGAGGCTCTTTGACCTAGAGCCTTCAAACTTTTTCAGATTAATCGTTCAGCTGTCGGCTTCTTCTGGCCAAGTATGATGGCAGTTCACCAACTGGATCACCGGATATTATTCAGTACTAAAAAAAAAAAAAAAAAAAAAAAAAAAAAAAAAAAAAAAATCCGGGACTCAGAAACCGCTAGCAAGCTGAAATTTTGCCGCGCTGGGGACAAGAGTATATTTGTAGTCGGTTGATTATTCCCCATGGTCAAATGGGAAAAAAAAAATGGGATTTTTCCAATTACTCCAGATGTCACCTAATTTTCATTGAAGGATTAAAGCCAGAGCCACCAAATTGGTGGACTTATAAACTGTGATGACCTAAGAGACATGCACAAGATTAGTGGCCTTGACCTCAAGGTCTCTTTATAGCTTGGCTTCTAGTAGGCAATGGCTTTGGAAAGATTTACTTTTCAGAATTTTCCTTAGACATATAACAGTGTTCTTGTTCGTGTTCTTCTTCTTCTTATTATTATTATTATTGCCTGCCTAGAGAAGCAATAATAATAATGTATTCGCCTGCATCTGTATGTGTGTGTGTGTGTGTGTGTGTGTGTGTGTGTGTGTGTGTTCTGTTAATATCTCAAAATCAGTTGTACAAATTGTATCCAAACTTTGTGATCAGTACCCAGGGGTATGTGCCTTGCCTGTTATTATTTTTATATAAGCTGTGATGATATGCCTCCGATTACCAGTGGAATTTGCAAGAAAAATATCATCTAACTTTTTCCTTTATCCTGCCATTAATCACCATATCCTATCGTACCCTCAACGAAGAGAACGCTTTTTTCAAGGATAGCAATTAGAAATTCTTCAAAGACTTGTTATAGTCAATGACTTTCACCAACATAATACCATCGATTCCAGATTTCTGAATGCTACCGTAATATTTAAATTAGTTGGAGTAAACAGCGAAATCCTGAGGCAATTTTTCCTCCATTTTGACGAAGTTGCGATTATGTGACTCCGATTGCCAGAGGATTACTGCTCTAGCCCCATCCACAACTAAGGTTAGATCCCTCTGTTTTTATTAGACACATGGAAACGAACATCCACATGCAATTTGAATGTTAAAACTAGTAATAAACACAACATTACTCCTCTGATGAAAGGTGTGTGTGTGTGTGTGTGTGTGTGTGTGTGTGTGTGTGTGTGTGTGTGTGTGTGTGTGTGTGTGTGTCTGTCTGTCTGTCTGTCTGTCTGTCTGTGTGTGATTGCGGGAGATGACCATTCGTAGGCGAATGCTTTGGCTTTTATTAATAAAATAGCCTACATTCCTGTGGGAAGTCTTCTTGTTTTTGTCAATATTCTAATTATTTCCCCTTAAAAAGTAAATGGCCATTACTCAGAGGCTCATTGGCCAGTAGCCTTCAAACCTGGTCAGGTAAATTGCCCAGCTGGCGGCTTGTTCTGGCCAAATATGATGGCACTCCATCAACTGGATCACCGGATGTTATTCATAATGTTAAAAGAAAAATAATAATAATAATAATAATAATAAACAAATAAAAAGGATTCAGAGGCGATATCTCAGACACTGCTTAAGCCAGCAAACTGATATTTCACTGTAATATAGCCTAGGTCGGATGCATTGCGGAAAGGAGTATAGTTCCAATCGGTTTATTATTCTCTGAGATTGCCTGGGGTAAAAAAAAAAATAAATAAATAAATAAAAAAAAGACTTTCGGATATCATCCAAATTTTCAAGAACTAAACTAGAGCCACCAAACCTGGAGGACCTACAGACTGTAATGACCTAAGGTGACAAGCACAAGATCAGTGCCTCTACCTCAAGGTCCTTTTATAGCTTGGCTTCTAGTAGGCAATGACTGTCGGAAGTTTTTCTTTACCAAAATTATCATTGACAGTTTTACGGTGCTGTAGTTATTATTATTATTATTATTATTATTATTATTATTATTATCAACATAATGATCTGAGACAACCACCATTGTTATAATTATTCCTGTTATTATTATTACTCTTATTATAATAATCCTGCATAGGAAGATCATATAATTTTCAGCATTGCTTCCTGTGTGTGTGTGTGTGTGTGTGTGTGTGTGTGTGTGTGTGTGTGTGTGTGTGTGCCTAACTTTTCCAAGGCCGTTTTATGGATTTGACTGGAATCTCCCAGGTAAGTTCGTCTTGTTACTCCGAAGGTCTTCCATATGTTTTTGCAGCCATGATTTTTAGTGGGGGGGGGGGTTCAGCTCCCTCACATCAAAATATAATATCACGGAAAGTGTGAAAGGAGGGCAGACATGGCATCGATATTTTAGTACATACTGTACCATACAATGACCTTTCATCTGGAATGCAATATTTGGGGAGTGTGACGCCCCTCAGTGATCCGTGTGGGGTAAACCCCCCTCACAAAAATTAAAAACGATCACAAGGAAAGGAAAGTAAACACATGGATTTGACCGACACACCTCTAGTCGGTGCGTCTGTTTCCTTGATGGCTTCCGTTATATAAAATTTTCAACCATTTATTGTGATGGGGAACCAGCCTCCCTCCTAAGTTTATAAAGAAACATAATCAGGGAAGGGCAGATATCTCTCTGATATCTTAGTACATATTGCATAAACTAACGTGTTATGGGCAAAATACTAAGAGTACTACAACTACCACTGCTTCTACTAGTATTAGTATAACTACTGTTGTTGTTGCTACTACCAACTACAACAACAACAACTAATACTACTCAGTGAATGTATCCTCAAATATAACCATTCACACATGCCACCATTACGATCATGACGCTTCTACATCGGGATACTGGCTTCTGTTATGACTCAGTGGGGTAATATTATTTTAATTCATTCAGACCGGCATACATATTGCAATACTGGGTATGCGGTTTGTATGTTTTTTTAATCAATCCACAAAAAGAAACTGCTCATTTGCTTTATTATGATTATTATTATTATTATTATTATTATTTTTAATTATCATTTTTGGGGCTACTAATCTACCACCTTCAGAGTCGTCATTATAATGCTCAGCGTTGTGTTTTATATATATATATATATATATATATATATATATATACCGGTATATATTTATATGTCATCGTCATCGTCAGCCGCTGAGGTCCACTGCAGGACCGGCCTATCCCTACCGAAGCAGGAACGATACAGCCAATGTATCTCTACCCAGTGGCTTAGGCTGTCTGGTAGAGACTGTATGTAGGGTGAGAAGTGCTTGTAAGTGTGATTGTGGTGTTGTAGTGGCTCTGGATGTGTGTGTAGTCTGTGAACCAAGTGTAATCGGCCCGCCTAGAGCCGATTAGGTGCAAGCATAGTAGTATGCGACACTGGTTCAACCACAGCACCCCTTATGTCCGCCAAAGTAGCAAGTGGCTCGGTGAACGATTCCCAAAGTTTTTACAACTCTGGCGGGAGGCGAACCCTCGTCCACCAGCGTGCGAAACGCACACTCTACCACTGTCCCATATATATATATATATATATATATATATATATATCTATATATATATATATATATATATATATATATATATATATATATATATATATATATATATATATATAGTCTCCGTGGTACAGTGGTAGAGTGTGCGTTTCATACACTGGTGAACCAGGGTTCGCGCCCCGCCAGGGTAATAAACTTTGGGAGTGTTCACCCGGCCACGTACTGCATTGGCGGACACAAGGGGCGCTGGGGTTGAACCACTGTCGCGGAATATTAAGTATGCTTCCACCCATTCGGCTTGCGCGGGCCGATTACACTTGGTGCACAGACTACACACACATCCAAAGCCATTCCAACACTACAATTACACTTACAAGCACTTCTCACCCTACATACAATCTCTACCAGACAGCCTAAGCCACATGGTAGAAATACGTTGGCTGTATCGTCTCGATTTCGGTCGGGATGGGCCGGTCCTGCAATGGATACTCAAACGGCTGATGATATATTTATATATATATATATATACTATATATATATATATATATATATATATATATATATATATATATATATATATAAGAGAGATATTAGTACTGATACGTAGATAAACAGATAGGTTAACATAGGCAAATAAATTCACCATTTCTTTTTTTTCCTCCGGTCAATAGATTATGGGTTTGGATCTCTTTTGTTTGTTTGTTTGTCTATGTTAGTCGTTCTGTAGGATAGCAACATTATGGAAAAACTATTCGATGGATTGCAATAAATTTGGAGCAATAAATGAGGGTCATGAGAGGAGTAAGTGATTGGGTTTACTGGGGAAAATGCAAAATGCAAATGTGAGCATTAAGAAAAGTATGTAAATAAATAATAACTAGAATATCACTCAGTAGAGCGCATACTTCCGCCATCAACATCCATGCAATATTCACTGAAATTTTTACGAAAATGTCGAAAAACGCCCTATCTCGCAATGTTAAAGAAGTTAAAAAAAAAAAAAAATCCTGGATCCGCACCTTTATCCGGATCCGCCCCAAAATTTAATGGAGTCTATTTTGAGGCAAGGCCCATTCTTCTACCAAGTTTCGTGGAAATCCGTCCAGTAATTTTTGAGTAATCTTGCTCACAAACCAAGCAACAAACAAACAAAGAAACGGACAGGGGTGAAAACATAACCTCCTTGGTGCTGGTAATAAGAGCACGTCATGAATGAAACAAGAGAGGGACAGTGGATCAGCAGGGGCTGGATTCACTAACATGGTCGTTATTTCATGTGCCTGAACAAGATCTGGCACCTCAGATTACGCACTCCTGTGGCGCCGTATCTTTCACCAGAGTTTGGTATTCACTAAAAATTTTTACGGCGCCGTACCCCGGTCGTAAGTTGTACGTGCCTTAAATCGGCCGTCATCAGCTGATTTCTGCTCAGCCAATGACAGAGAATCTTACAAGTGAGGCTTTGTCATGATCAACCAATCACGGAGCGAACCCTAATGTAAACACAAGCGCAGAGGGGAGAGCATGCACAACACACAAAACACAGTCCAATCCCAACAGAAGGAAATGACATCAGAAACTAACTCGACATATGTTCTTTTAGCGAAATATATAGTGGAAATAAAAACTCAAAGTCCAACAGAACAAAACGAGAAACGTCCTAACTTTTCAAGTGACGAACTCTCAGTGGTATATCCTTTACCAGCCGTTTCTTTTGCGCGCAATCTTACCCAGTGGATTTGTGCTATCATATAGTGCATGCCTGTATGTGTTTTATTGTATGCAAATGAATATTACCGAATCTTGCTTAACATACTGAAAGGAGGATTTCGTTTCCCAACTTCCCAACTGGGTGCTGGGTTAGGTTAGGTTAGGCTGGGTTGGGTTGGGTTAGGTTAGGTTAGGTTAGGTTAGGGTAGGGTAGATTAAATTATTAGGTACTGTTAAGCTAGGTTAGGTTAGGTTTAGTTAAACGTTTAGAGTAGGCTGTTTCCACAATTACTAATATTTCCGATCATATTGCCATAGTCATATTATGGTTATTATTCATTTGCACATCAAATGAGGCCTCAAAACACTCAGATGAACTAAAAAAAAAAAAAAAAATCTATCAAATGAAAAACAAACAAACACCAAAAATAGGAAACGACAGTAAAGGAAATATTTGCCCTCTTAGTTTTTATTAATGATGTCTCCAAAACAAAACAAAAAATTTCCTCACTAGACACAAACATTACAAAGAAAGCAAAGATGCTAGCATGGGAAACTATTACCTATAGGGTGCATAGTGTTAGCAGAGTGAAAAGGGGGAGCAATGAAGTGAGGAAGAAATTTCGTGACTTCAGATCACAAGTTAAGGGGAAGGCAGCCAAGGCAATGAGGCAGCAAAGAAAACTTTAGGTATTGAAAAAAAAAATAAAAAATGCATATTTCTGTTGTTAGTTACATAGTGCCTGTGAGGATGTAAGCCGTTTTTTTCTAACTTACCGTATCAAACAAACCTAACCCATTCATGAGGCGTTACTGGCAGAGGTAGGGTTTGATTATAACACATTGGTTAGCTTGATCAAAAAAGTCTAAAACTAAGAACTCATTTCATTTTTTTGGGGGGACGGAGGTGGGTTATGTTTTTGGCATTAATGACTAAGCATCATTTGGTATTGTAAGCAATTACCTTAGAAAAACTTCCTATATCCCAAAGAATAACATTGATCCCATAAATCAGTAATAATTTTGCTTTGGTCTTATGTTGAGCATTCATATTGTTAAAGAAGTCATTCCTTTTGATTTTCCTTGTTACTTTATCCAGTATATTGATGCATGAAATAGTCTGTATCGCATAGGCTTTGTTTAAGTATTGTTTGTTAGGTTTATTTAACACCTTCATTCCACTTCCATGTCTGAAATCAAGTTATTGCCATTGTATAAGTTTAAACACCTTAATATATCAAACCGTCATTGTTTAGCACATCCATTATCAACCCATGAACTGCCAAAAGTCTGATTTCATGTCGTGGAAACCTATAATACCGTTGCAAATGCTCATCAGGCACATGGAGAGGGTCTAATGGGTCTCTGAACCTTCTCTCTCGACGTAAATGTCTGTGAGCTAAATACATAGCCACAAGCTCCATCACTGTACAGTAAACATCAGCAGCTGACTGTCCAAGCGGCCCCAGTGGAGGCTTTCCCAGTGACATGTTTATTTTTGAAACATCCGTATTATCTTGCAAAAAAATAAGTATTGCCAGAGTTCTTAGCAGCAAAAAAAGAAAAAAAAAAAAACCATTATGGCACATCTTTTATCTTTCTGTCTGTTCAATTTCTTCTTTTACGACGTTGATTAGAAGTGAAGAGGGACAAAGGCAAACGATAGGCCGAGAGGTTGCATACTTGATAAACACGGTGACTCCGGGTTGTGATGTAGACTAAGGTATGTCCCCCAACCGCTTAACTTCAGGCGCCAGATCTTGGTGCAAGATGGCGGCGCCCATGCTTAGTGAATGACTGATTCTGCCTCAGCACCGTATCTTTAGGCAACGTTAGCAGATCCGGCGCCTTAAATGCTTAGCGAATCCAGCAGGTTCATAACGTACCGAATTATCAGTTTACCAGTTTATATCATAACACAGGTTGCCTTCCCAGAGGTATGCATCCTCTGAATGCTCTTGTTCAAGGCAATATGACGAGATATGCAATGTATTCAACATACTTCACCCATCCATCCATGATCTAATCAGTTTTTGGTCACTGAGGAAAACCCGAGGTTAGGCATCTTACTCCAGACATACAAGGACAAGGTGACCAGCCTCACTAGTCCCTGCGTGGTATTATGTGAATAATAAACCCAACCACACTGCAGATGTAAACCGTTGAGCACCCGTCCATTTTGAGCTCCTTAACCCACTAGATACCAGGCTTCATTTGGTTACATGTTTACCTTTGAGCATTGTATATGGTTTCTTGGTTTACAAGAAACCTTATACCTGTCTTTCAAAGGCAGAATTTCCTGTTGACTGTCGTGCATCGAATGAGTGGATGGTGGGTGCCTCATCCTATCACATATTTCACGTGATTTAAATGTTTAGTCAGAATTTGACATACATGAATCTAAAAGATGTTTTCGAATCTGATAAAGATGATTATTTCTTCTTTTGGTTAAGTACAACTAGGAGCAAAAGTTTGTCTGCAGTTCTCTGCCAGCATTGTGTCCTATCATTCATATTCTCATTTTTCCCAAAAGGAAAGTGAGCCTTCTTCCTTTACATGTACATTTTTGTGTGAGCTTCATATTATTGTCACACAATAATAGTTCATGTAATACATTCCAATGCCACAGCCGGGAGTGAAGTGTCGGTGATTTTTTGTTTATTTATAATTCCAGTGAAACACTTGCAATAGTGATAACATCATTACCTCCAAATCGTATATTCTGCCGTTCCGTATTTCCAAGTTGCCTTATTCAAAATATCTGTATGTGTAGTACATAAAGATACATATCAGCAGGTCTTTAGGGAAATAATGCTTGATTAGCACAGTAAACAATACTCTCTCTCTCTCTCTCTCTCTAGCCTTTTTCCACGTCTCCAACATTTCGGGCAAAAAGAAGAGAAAAAGACGTCGAGAAAATATGAAAGTCAAACGAGGATAAGAGAGACGTTGGTGCGGAAGTGAGCTCTTTTGCCGCCCACAGCGTCCCCCACCCCTCGTCTCTCTCTCTCTCTCTCTCTCTCTCTCTCTCTCTCTCTCTCTCTCTGACAGTGATGTCTGTGTGTTTTCTCAGTTGCTGATACACACACACACACACACACACACACACACACACACACACAGAAAGGAGACGCGCGTAAGCAAGGAGAGGCAGTTGGCAGAAAAAAGGGAACTCGCTCACTGACAAAATTCATTTTCCTGGCTTCATTCTCTCTAATTTTCCCGCCCACATTTTTTTTCTTTTCACCAGAATGTCAGGAATCGTGAAGACTGGACGAAATGAGATAGGAAGCCAGTAATTTACTCACATGAGAGAGAGAGAGAGAGAGAGAGAGAGAGTAAAAGGATGGTGTGGAGGCAGTGAGAGTCAGGGTGATGGGCGTCTGGCAGGCGATGAAAGGAATAGGTTGGAGAAGCAGTCTGAGCGGAGACTGGAAAGAAGCTTGGGTGGTGCGTGAGGCTAGGTTAGGTATCGCCTTTGCCTGACCCTGCTTGTCGTCCTTCTGCTGCTTATTTCAGGTAGCGCAATGAAAAAAAAAAGTTACTGCTCTACTCGTACATCGTTTCCAAACCATTTCTTCATGAGCAGCATCAAATTATCTTCTATTACAAATCAGCATTCATTATGGAGAGACGACAATATTAGGTATAGTTAAAGTGAAAAGAGCATAGTTGGAGAGAGAGAGAGAGAGAGAGAGAGAGAGAGAGAGAGAGAAAGAGAGAGAGAATGACGGTAGAGGAAGTGGGAGAAGAAGGAGACGGGGGATGATGGAGGTAGAAGAAGGTGGAGAGTGGCAGGGAGGCAAGGATGATAAGAACTGGGAAAAGGAAGAGGCAGGGAGAGGTATGGAGAGTTAATGCAGGTGAGAGAAGCAAAGGGTAGGCAGGTCTGGTACAAGATGAGGTTGGTACGAGTAGTAGCAGTACAAGTAGTAATAGTAGTGGTAGTAGTAGTAGTTTGTAAAAAAAAAAAAGTATAGTAGTAGTAGCAGTAGTAGTAGTGGTGGTGGTAGTAGTAGTAGTAGTACAGTTGTTGTTGTTGCTGTTGTACCCAGTGAACTGCAGGATAAAGTTGTCCCTCTCCTGCAGCTTAACATCCTCTTCTGGGGGCAGAGGGAGAGACCTAAGTGACATTTGTATAATCAGACAGCCTTACGATCCGTGTATCGGTGCTACCACACAAAGGCGTCCCTCTACAGCACCAGGTAGACATAGCTGGTGAGAAGTAAATGTGGGAAAAACGGAGAAATTAGGTAGATACGAGTAGAGTGTGGGTTGGGTCAGGAAGAGGCATTGTGTTTAGGTGTGGCAGGTGTGTAAGGCAGTTGAGAGGAGGAGGTGGAGAAGGCATGGTGGGAATGAGACAGGTGTGAAGCAGGAAGACAGACTGGGTAGGAGTGATGTGAGAAGAGAAAGAAACGTAGCAGATATGGCCGGCTTGTTTCTACCTGACGAAACTGGGCCACTTCCATTACTTGAATACCCTTTTATGGTTGTATAAAAATCGATTCTTTTTAGAAATGAGGCAGGAATGAATCTCCTTGGTCACTAGAGCTAATGACCCTCCAGTCTAACTCCACATGACCAACAAGTGAAATCAATTGAGTTAGAGAAGTTCGTCAAGTTAAATTACAAACGCTATATAGCTTGCAGCAGCAGGAAGGCGAGGGGGAAGGGCAGGTGGCGTGAGGGACGGTGACAGCCGAGACAAATGGACGCTGTAGGCAGTGAGGCACGTAATGGGAGGCAGAAACGCGAGAATTGTTTAGCATGGGAAGGCAAGCAATACTGAATACTCGTCAATCTTATTCCCTTCAGTGCGATGGCAACATACCTCTCTCTCTCTCTCTCTCTCTCTCTCTCTCCAAAGTCAAGCTGTACATGTGTGCGTCTGTCTCTGCGTTTGTTCGTTTCTTTCACTAGAGTGGTAACAGATATCGATTTAATTCTTTTTGTACTAGGTTGGGGGACGTCCAGATAGTCTCAGGAAAAAAAAAAAAAAAAAAAAAAACGGTGATAGCGCCCCGGTGCGAATTTGTCGGAAATCGAGACAAGCGATAATATGCGAAAAGTACTTTTCGAGTTTTTGGTCACAACTGGACACTGTGGGCTCAGTAAGGGTAGAGAAACAAAGATGATATTAGCAAATATTTTGTGATGAAAGAGGTATTAGTTACTCTCATAAATTTTTTGCGGGCAAACATTAATAGGGTATAACAAAATGAAGAAGTCAACTTGTGTGTGTGTGTGTGTTTAACGAGATCGGTAATAGATATCGACCTAATTCTTTTTGCATTAGGTCGGGGTAAGTCCAAGGAGTGTCAGAAAAATACCAAAAATTTTCGCAATATCGCACGACGCGACGGCGGGGAATTTTTGGAAATCGGCATACGGAAAGTATGCGAAAATCTTTTTTCTTTTTTTATTACTTTTCGTAACAATTGGTCATTGTGGGTTGAAAAACGGTATGGAAACAAAGATAATGGTGTTTCCAAACACTGTGTGATTGAAAGCCTGTTAGTTAGTCCCGTAAGATTGCGGGCAAGCACTAGAATCTCTCTCTCTCTCTCTCTCTCTCTCTCTCTCTCTCTCTCGTGTGTGTGTGTGTGTGTGTGTGTGTGTGTGTGTGTGTAATTTTCGCAATGTGATCATCTTTTTCGGCCTAGGAGAAGCTTTATAGCTGGACTAGCAAGGGTACTCGACGTTCCCGGGTCAAAAATGCAACACTGTAATCCTATTTGTTCTAGTTCAGTCTTTCTACTCCAGAAAGACCATGTACAGTACCTCATGTGCCTTTGAAGAGGGATTATATTAGGCCCAGGAACTTTCTATTTCAGCTTTCGCAGACTATTGCACAGTATTTGTGTGCACTTGTTTATTATAACCAGTGACCTCAAATGACCTCGGAGGTCAAACTCACGTAGCCTATGTCCGAAATGGAGGTCATGTGAGTACCTATGCCAAAAATTGGGCTGCTGGGTCCAGTTGTTCCAGCGTGTATGACCGGTGACCTCAAATGACCTCAGAGGTGAACTTCACATATCTTATGTCCGAACTGGAGGCAATGTGAGCCTCCATGCCAAAAATTTGCCTGCACGGGCACCCGGTGTTGCCCGTGCCAAAAAGACGAACAATGCCAGTGACCTCAAATGACCCAGATCTGAATTTTGACCCTCCTAAAACCATCCTTGAGTCACCTTGATTCAGATTATATGGATCTGGGAGCTTTGGCCCTTTGTTTGGGCGTGACTGAAGGACAAACAAGCAAATAAACAATCAAACAACGCGGCTCTTTTATGTGTACAGTTGAATTAGGTACAGCCTTCATAAACTAATTCACCATCAAAGGACTGTCGTATATTGTGAAAACTACAGTAGTTCGGTAGCAGCAAAAATAATATAAAAATGACGTTCTAGAGCTGAAGGGCTACAGATGAAGGGAAATTATCTATCACCATATTCTTTAACGGGCAATGAAGGTGTGCCTGTGTGTTACCATCCTCAGAAATCAATAATAACGACCTGGCCTTTCGAGCATCACACAACACACATGACCTTTCCTTGTTCCTTAATTTCCTGCTGCCGTGGAGTGATGTCATAGGCTTGTCCAAAACTGGAAATAGCAGCAGCAGCAGCGGGAGGGACAGACGTCAAAGGAGGGTCGGGTTTAATGGGTTAGTGCGGCCCATTCACATTCCGGACACTGCACTATAACACCATTCCCACCTGTAGACCATTAATGACCATATGTTGTTTCCTCTGGGAGGGCGAGAAGAAGGACACTGAGACTAATGCTGAGGGATAGATTGTAGAGGTATGTGAAGATGAGTCTACGTGAAAGTAGGTGCATGGGAGACGAGTTTATAATGAATTATAACCTGTCTCTCCCTTATTGCCCCCGCCCCCCCTCTCTCTCTCTCTCTCTCTCACTTTCAGTTACGTAAGAAGCAAAAAGATAATAACTCAAACAATCGGTCCCTTAATCACAGATGACGGAGAGCACACTGATGACGAAACTATGATGGCGAAAATTCTTAATACTTTCTTTGCGTCAGTATTTACAACAGAAAATATACGTACGATTCCTGCTGTTTCTCCAGTTCCTTTAGAGGTGGGCAACATAATCAATGGCACTGCAGTTAATGACAGCGACATACTATTTGCAATTAGCAAATTAAAAGAGAATAAAACACCGGGACAGGACAAAATATCTCCACGTGTATTAAAGGAACTGCAGAATGAAATATCAAAGCCTTTATCCGAACCTTTTAATTTATCGCTTAGAGCAGTAAGGTGCCACATGAATGGAAGCTTGCTAATGTAACCCCAATATTCAAAAGGGGCAGCAGGGCACAACCAGAAAACTACCGCGCAATAAGAGTAACATTGATGGTCTGCAAATTGTTTGAAACTATTATCAGAGACAAGTTTGTGAAACACTCAGAAACAAAAAATCTCATCAAAGATTCGCAACATGGTTTTCGAAATAATCGCTCTTGGCTCACGAATCTGTTGGACTTTTTCAATGATATGCTGAACATGTACAACGAGACTAAATCTGTTGATGTTGTCCACCTCGATTTTCAAAAAGCTTTTGACAAAGTTCCACACAAAAGACTCCTTCAGAAGCTAAAGATACATGGTTTCAGCGGCAGTGTTCTGGGGTGGGTAGAAGACTGACTCACCAGACGAAAGCAAAGAATTGTAATAAATGGAAAAGAGTCAGACTGGATAAACGTTACAGGTGGCGTACCGTAGGGTTCAGTGTTAGGTCCTATTCTTTTTTTGATAAATATAAATGATATTGATAAAGGGCTATGCTGAAATATTTCAAAATTTGCTGACGATACTACAGTATAGTAACGAAGCAGATACGACATTGCAAAGGCTGGCAATTCAGAGAGATCTTGATGAACTGTTAACTCGGCCCAAACATGGCAAATGACCTTCATTATCAGTAAAGTATTAAACATTGGCAGCAAAAATGTAAGAGTTAGTTATAACATGAATAATGTCCAGCTTGACAGGGTAAATTATGAAAAAGGCTTTGGAGTTATAATAAAAAACGATTTGACACCAAGCAAAGTACAGAAGCTGCGAAAAAAGCCAGTAAATTGAGTGGATTCATAGGTACAGCATTTGAATATAAGTCCGATAATATCATCCTCACTTTGTATAATTCCTTAATACTTCCACACTTGGAGTATTGCGTTCAATTATTTTGGTCACCATATTATAACAAGAATATGGACAAACTTGAAAGAGTACATCGAAGGATGACAAAGATGATACCTAGATTGAGAAATTCACCATACAAGGAACGATTAGAAGCCTTAAATCTCTTTACCCTGATTAAATGGAGGTTATGAGATTTAATTCAAGTATTCAAATTAATCAAAGGGCACGATGACACGGCTGTAGATAAATACTTCACGGTTGATCACTCGAATTATACTAGAGGCAATGGGCTTAAAATAATTGCCAAACGATTCCAGTCGCATGAAGAGTTGTAAAGATTTGGAACAAATTGCCCTCCAGTGTAGTAAACTGTAATACAGTACTAACCTTAAAAGGTCGCTTGGATATATATCTGTCGTCCAACCTCCAGCTTAACATGTTTACTCCTGAATTAAACACGCGTATGTGTGTGTGTGTGTGTGTGTGTGTGTATATATATATATATATATATATATATATATATATATATATATATATATATATATATATATATATATAGAGATATATAGATATGTGTGTGTGTGTGTGTGTGTGTGTGTGTGTGTGTGTGTGTGTGTGCGTGTGTGTGTGTGTGTGTGTGTGTGTGGTAGGTGGGGGCGCTCACCATCCACTCACTTGATGTAGTGCTGCTCTCGGGTGTCTACCCTTTCCTCTCCTCCATCCTTCTTTCCATCAATCCTCTTCTGTCTTTCTTTCCTTCATTCTTTCCTCTTTCTTCTGCCTGCGTGTGACTATACACTCCCTCTTGTGTCTTTCCTTCATTCTTTCCTCTTCCTTCTGCCTGTGGGTGACTCTACACTGAGTGACAAGCCAAATGGTTTCCTGTACACCAGGAAACCATTTACTACGCTGGGTGGTAACCATAAAACCAAATTTTGGCTCCTGGTTGTTTAGTGGGTAATAAAGGTGCTCCAATCGGATTGAGCCAGTGAAGGTTTATATCCAAGGGATGGTTGGGGTTTATTGCTCACGTAATACCACTCAGGGATGAGTGAGGTTGGTCATTCTCATCTTAAATGTCGGGACCAACTGCTTAGCCCCGGGCTCCTACGCTCCTCATGGGACAATGTAGGATCGGATGATGAATATATATATATATATATATATATATATATATATATATATATATATATATATATATATATATACCAAGCCTGGATCAATTTATTAAATGCAAACTTAGTATATGCACAAGCTTAGATATGCACAGATAGCCCTGAGTTAATGGTCACTACTGTTACTTTCGACCTGTGATGGGCTGTGGATCACTGAAGGTCCCTGTTAGTTAAGTGACCACCATCGTGATTTTTTTAATATACCAGAGGTCACTGCTTCAGGAGGTAACTTGTGTGCTTGTCCCTCATGGTAAAGTACGTTGTCCCAGTGGAGTGAACGGAGATGGGGTCTGATTGACTCCTGCCTACCTTAAAAGCACCAGGCAAGGCTGCTGAACCACCCCTGAACAGCCACACTGTGCACTGTGCAATTCCCATGCTGTGTCTATAGACGCCCTGTTAGTTCTACGTACCCATACATACTGTAATGTCATGCACTATACTCGGTTCCACGGAGTCTGATGCACTGATTTTGCCAGCTGAGGACGGGCGGAATTGGTAACACTGAGCTATGCACTCGTGCGCTGATTGATCAATCTCCATCGTGTTTGAACGTGCGCCCAATTGCCTTTGTATTCCTACCAACCCCCACATTTATTCGTAAGACACAGGATTATACAGATATAAAAAATTGCAGTGATATCTTTAATGATAAATATGTCCCTTTTAATTTATTAGAGATAAACCTAAACGACACTGATAACAAAACTAAGTAAAGTCGCAACTGGACGCATACGGACAACTGTTGGCGATTGTCGCGGGAATTCAGGCGTTCGGAGCAAGGTGGTTCTATAGGTCCTTTGAAGGCTAGAATGTTTTTCCCACCACTACTACACTGTCACAGTCTACACCATGCCCTTCATTACCTCATCTACTGTAAGAATTTTTGGTATCTTTAGTCCTAACTTAGTCGTAGTGTGTGATGATGCTGTGTACAGTTCATAATTCAAAAATTGTTCTCAAGCAAATACCTTCTGTACTCTTCCGTCGTGTTAATATTAATCGTGGGTTGTAGTTCCATTATTTGTTGGTAATAAATAGTAATAAGGAAGAGCGCTTATATGAATTAGTACAATTACTTATTAGCAATGCTGGTGTAGGGGTAACAGCGAGCGAGAAGTAGGCTATGTTAATGCGAACGTGATAGCCTCCGAATATGGCCTGTAGGCTACCTGCAAACGCCTACTTAACTTTAGGTAGCCCTGTCTGGTAGGATGACAGAAAGGAGAAAAAAATATCTGTAGGATTACTTAGTTGTGTTATATACAGACATTATGCACGCATCATTTAAAATTTATGAAGCTATTGTAATACCCATGTCAACAGACTTGAGTGCCCAAAGTCCTTTTTAAATTAGTGCCACAAACATTGCATAAATTATGACCTATATTATAACAGAAAGCAGCACAAGAGACTCGAGTCAGGTAATGCATAGGTTTCGTATACATGTTAGAAGTATGAAATTAGAGAGAGAGAGAGAGAGAGAGAGAGAGAGAGAGAGAGAGAGAGAGAGAGAGAGAGTATAATCTTTACGATTAACGGGTTCATCTGTAGGTTTTTCGTTTATTTTTAATATATTCCTGCTTATGACGTGTTGCCTGTAATAAAGGCTTGTCCTCAGGTATGTATTGGACAACATGCATGGAACCAGCATGACATTACCACCACCATCACAACAACACCAACAACAACTATTACAACAACAACAACAACTACTACTACTACTACTACCATTGTTACTATTACTGCCACTACCACTACTACTACAGGCACCTGCACTGTAAGTACAGAGCAACACACAGACCCTGACAAAAAGTTCCAACGGTCCCCACACAAATATGGAAGTCAAAGTCGAAATATTATAATGAACGTTCACCGATTTCTTACGAAGGAGGGTCTGTGTGAAACACAACTGCAAGTGACACTGAAAATAGCAAAAGCAACTGGGGTCAGCTACAGAACTATCCAGAGGATAATAGCAGAGGCTTCTAAGTCACCTAATGGTATAATGTGTTCACCTCCTTAACGTGTACGACCATCACCCATCGTAGGAAATCTGGACAGTTTTGACCAAGTATGCATCAGACGAGAGCTGCTGGCATTTTATGAACGAGGCGAACTGCCACCGACTTCGGCTTTATTAAAGAAAGTCCAGGAGCCTCCTATCAGTTTCAAGGGGTCGCGAACTTCATTATTTAGAATAATAAAGCAATTGGGATTTCAGTATAAGAAGGTGCAAAGTGAAAGGAAAATTTTGATGGACAGGAAGGACATTGTGGCAGCCAGATAATAATACCTTCGAGAAATGAACAACAACAGAGCAAGTTCCCATCAACGGCCGGTGGTCTGTTTGGATGAAACATGGATCAACCAAAACATTTGTGTTGAGCGTTGTTGAACTGATCCAGACGGAGCAGCTGGCCCTAAACTTTAGACGGGGAGAGGTGCCAGATTTATCATAGTTCATGCAGGTGATCACCAAGGCTTCATACCTGGAGCTTTTTTGATGTTCCTGTCCAAGAATGGGTCGAAGGGGGACTACCATGATGCAATGGACCATGAACGGTTCAAGACCTGGTTCCAAGAACAATTACTTCCCAACATCAGTGAAGGATCACTAGTAGCTTTAGACAATGCACCGGACCACTCAAAAATTACCTGCAAAGTGCCAACAACCAGCAGCAAAATAGTTGAACTACTACAGTGGTTAGCAACATCTCCCATGATCCCTCTGCTACTAAAGTACAATTACTTCAGATCTGTAAAAAACACAAGTCAAAGCAAGAATACGAAATTGATCAGATAGCAGTTCGTCACGGACATAGGGTACTCCGGCTACCTCCCTACTACTGCATGCTGATACCCTATTGAACTAATTTGGGCACAGGTGAAAACTGAAGTGAAGCAGAAAAATTCTAATGGTAACCAGTGCCTGAAGAGAGTTGAGAAAATAGCCTACGAGGCAAACAACAACATATCATCTAAATATTGGCGGAAATGCATCGACCACACACTAAAAACTGAGACTGAATTCAGGGCCAAGGACATTGCACAAGATCATTATGTTGAAAATTTTGTAATTAATGTAGCATCTGACGAAAGTAGTGTGGACGATCCCAGCGAAGAGGAAAGTGATATGGAGACCTAAATATACAACCGTACCCAGATAAGCTTACCTTATCTTAAAATAATTATGATTTGTGTGAGAGCACACACACACACACACACACACACACACACACACACACACACACACACACACACACACACACACACACTCACTGGGGTCAATACATGCTATTCCCAATTAACACACATTTTCATTACCATCATAGGTAACAGTAGCTTTACAATGCTACATTTATGTTTGTATTCATATTCAGATTCAGTAATTTTTTTCTTACAGTAATACGTTTGGTGTTTATTTTCCTGAACAATTTCATATGTATCATGAGAGAGAGAGAGAGAGAGAGAGAGAGAGAGAGAGAGAGAGAGAGAGAGAGAGAGAGAGAGAGAGAGAGAGGCACCCGAAAGTAATGGAATACATCATTACAGAATGAACCGAATATTTGTTAATGACGAAAAAAAGGAAAGTAAGATAAAAGTAAACCCCATGAGAAAATAATACTTGTACAATGCCACTACAATAAAACCATGTACATTGTGAACGAAATGAATCATAATGCAATGACATCCATCCATCCATCCATCATCCAATCCTACGTTGTCCCATGAGGGGCGTAGGAGCCCAGGGCTAGGCAGTTGGTCCTGACATTTAAGATGAGAGTGACCAACCTCACTCATCCCTGAGTGGCATTACGTGAGCAAATAAACCCAAACCATCCCTTGGATATAAACCTTCACCGGCTCAATCCGATTGGAGCACAATAATTACCCACTAAACCACCAGGTGCCAAAGTTTGGTTATATTGTTACCACCCAGCGTAGTAAATAGTTTCCTGGTGTACAGGAAACCATTTGGCTTGTCACTCAGTGTAGAGTCACCCATAGGCAAAAGGAAAAGGAAAGAATGAAGGAATGAAAGACAGAAGGGGGAGTGTAAAGTCACCCGTAGACAGAAGGACGAGGAAAGAATGAAGGAAAGAAAGATAGAAGATGGAAGGAAAGAAGGATGGAGGAGAGGAAGGGCAGACACCCGAGAGCAGCACTACATTGAGTGAGTGGATGGTGAGCGTCCCCACCTACCACAAACGATATAAACAAATAAATCACATCATTAGGCCTGCTTCTGTCCTTAACTGTTGTCCGTATGCGTCCAGTTGCGACTTAGTTTTCAGTGTCGTTCAGGTTTATCTCATCATTGCATTAATCTGTATCTGTATAATCCTGCATCTTACAAATAAATGATGAGGTTGGTAGGAATACAAATTCAATTTGGCGCACGTTCAAGCACTATGGAGATTGACCAATCACCGCCCGAGGACACCGAACAATGTTACCAATTCCGCCTGTCCTCAGCTGGCAAAATCAGTGCGTCAGACTCCGTGGAACCGAATATAGTTATTTACATATTTGATTCCTTTCTCTTTCAGGTTATTCAAACTGGTGGCTTACAGGTAAATTATTACGGAATATAACTTTTTCTTTTCCATCTTTACTATGAAATTTCCATGTCAGTTTTTCCATCCTGCATGGTGGTTTTTCTCAAATTTTCCAGCCAGTTTTAATTGGAGAGTTTGGAGGTGGGGGGAGCCTTTTTGCATTAATATCCTTATCCTTCAGCATGTAGAGTTAGTTCTCGTAGTCATAGTTTACTCTGTAACAAACAGCTTCGAAAAGACAACAAGGTCTGTTGCGGCTTGCTTTTCTTTGTACTTTTGTACTCTCTCTCTCTCTCTCTCTCTCTCTCTCTCTCTCTCTCTCTCTCTCTGTCCGTTTGTTTGTCTGTCTGTCTGTCTGTCTCTCTCGTCCCAGCCAAACACTCCCATTCCTTCCCTGATATGTGACCGTCATACAATGCAAACGATCCACCTCCCAGGGTACATCTATTTCTCCATTTATTGTCCAACGCAGCATCCTGTATGGGGTGGCCTCGACAAATATATCCTCCATGGGTTTTCTGTCCCTCCCCATTAACGAACTCTTTTCCCATAACACCCCTTTCCTCATAATTATCTTTTTCCTGTTTTTGCTGCATATACTTCGTCAAAGCTCGCTGAGATGACCACACGCTGTTTGCTATGGCATTGTGAGAAGAGAAATTAATGTAAAGTGTTCCGAGCTCGCGCACTTGCATGTGTGTGTGTGTGTGTGTGTTTGTGTGTGTGTGTGTGTGTGTGTATTCCGTTTTGTGAGCGTTAAAGTTTAACGTATGTGTTTTCATCGATGTGCGTCGAAATGAGAGCAAAATGAAAATGAGAAGAGGGAGGGAAACGGTAGCAATACAAAGTGAGGAGGAAGGAGGGAAAAGGAATGAAGAGTGAGGAAAGGGGGAGAGTGGATGAAAAAGAGACGATGGAGGGGGATGGAGAAGAAGGGAAAGAAGATAGGAGAGAAGACTAAGAAAGGGAAAGAAGATATAGTTAGGAGAAAAGGGAAAGCTTGAAACAGAAACACAGAAGAGAAAAAAAAGGGTGAGAGAAAAAAAAAGAGGGAGGCCAGAGAAAGAAAAGGAGAAAAGACGAGGTGAAGAAGGAAAAGGAAGAATAATCGAGTGGAAGAGAGAAGAGAAGGGGATGAGGGGAGGAGATAAGAAGGAAGGAGGAAAGAGAGCAGAGAACGAAAAGTAGAGGAGAAGGAAGGAAATACGAGAAGATTGAAAGACGGAAAAAGACAGCGAAAAGAAGGGAGAAAAGAAGAGAAGAAGAGGGTACGAGGGAACAGAGGGGGCGAGGGAGAGAAGTGGGAATTAAAGAAGCATGAATGGAAGAAGACATAAGAAAAATAGGAAGAAACGGGGAAAAATGAAAGTTGGAGAGAGGAAGAAAAATGAGAAGGGAGAAGCAAGGAGAAAGAAAAAAAAAATAATAGGCAATAAATTTTAGTACGTTCATAGTGTCCTAATTAACCAGTTAAATAAGTGGCTTTTGCTAACGTTCTCATGGTCGGCACAACTTTAATACTGCATTCAGGCTAGTGCAAGACGCTCTTATTCATGGGGAGGGAGGTGATAAGAGCTGAAAGTGATAATGCTGCTACCATTAGTCCCTCTCATACTCAGGACGTCAGTTTTCTATTTCAGTTAACGAGATATGATTTTTAATCGGGTGAGAGCGAATCACAAAACCTGAAAGTTACAGAGTCAATATAACCTTAGATTCCGCCAGAATGATGAAGTCTTTTATTATGCTCTCAGCACCGCAAGATGGTTTCACTTTGTGCATAAGAATCCTGGAGAATTGAAGAGATAATGCTATCAACAGTATCTATCTGTAGCCAGACGCAACAGTCCCGTTGGGGATGTCCGTTTGTCTTTTTGAGTTTGCTGTTTTACGGGTAATAGCACTAACCCTCCGCTAACATTGTTGACACGTAGGGAACCCGAATGGGTTGGTTTTAAGGTTACCACCAAGCGCTGTAAATGAAGCACTGGCAGGATACCATTAGGCTTGACACTCAATGAAAAACCACCTGAAAAGGATAGAAGAGTAATAAAAAGTGACAGGAAAGATGGGGCAAGTACGAAGAGTGGAGGGCAGACACAGAATTAAAATGATCAAGATGAATTAAGAAGGCAGCACTACATTCAATGAGTGGATGATGGTCGCAACTATATATATATATATATATATATATATATATATATATATATATATATATATATATATATATATATATATATATATATATATTTTATGTGTCCGACTCTGGGCATAGGCTTCACAGCCTGCTATCAAGGTCCAGCAGTCCTCCTACACCATACACCTCTCTCTCTCTCTCTCTCTCTCTCTCTCTCTCTCTCTCTCTCTCTCTCTCTCTATATATATATATATATATATATATATATATATATATATATATATATATATATATATACAGAAGTGAAAGAAAGAAGATTAAATATAAAAAGATATGGCCAATAAAACTTAGCAAAAACAGAGCAGCCTTTCAATTAGAAAAAACGAACAGAGTTTAGTCTCTAAGACATGCTGAGTGAGACACTAATGAATTGACAGACTAACAAAAGTGCTAAGAGAATCAGCGGAGGTAGCAGGGAAAGCTAATACAACCAAAGTCAACAGGTATTAAAATATAACCCTCGAGCTCATGAAAAGAAGAAAAGAAATGAAAGTAAAAACAAAGATGAAATTAAAAGGGTGTATTAAATAAGGTTATCAACAGGAGACAGAGAGAAAAACAAAAGTAAGAGAACCAAGGATCAGACCAAAAGGAACCATAACCGAAAAAAAGTCTAAAACAGGTCCCAGGTACAATGGTACTAGAAACGCAATAGAAATCACTGAAAGAAAAAATCGATGAAATCATTAAAATTTAACACAGAGATGGGATGGTGAAGAGTTGTAGAATTTTACAAAGAACCGTATGCATCGGAGACAATAGTACCAATAATCTTTGCAGTCGACACATGTGAAATACCTACGGGAACACCAGACGTAGTAAACGTTTCCCTTAAAAGTATGAATAGAGGGAAGGTTAAAGGAGGAAGTAGAATAGTAGCAGATTTACTGTTGGTTTCAGGAACAGAAGTACAATACAGTCTCGCCTACTTATTTACTCAGTGGATGAAGAAGAAAATTCTCCAAACATGATGTAATGCAACAGTTATTTAACTTTACAAAAAAAAAGGCGACTCAAAAGATCTCTGTAACTATCGACCCATTAGTTTGTTACCAGTTATTTCCAAACACTTCACTAAAGTCCTTACGAAAAGAATAAACAAATTTGGAATAAAACCAACCTCGTGATCAGGCAGGAATTCGAAGCAGGAATTCGATGAATGATCATGTGCATACAATGAATCAGTTAACTGAGAAAACTACAGAATATAATAAACCCTTGCGCCTCGGAGGTCAACCCTACTTAACCTATGTCGGAACTGGAGGTCATGGATGGAAAGCTGATGACAGGGAATGCTGGAGCTCCCGTTTCATCAGCCCTCAGGACTAGTTCCTGACCATCCCTCTTTGCTGAACTTTTTCAGTGTCTCAGTTACACAGAGAGTAGGCCAGCATGCTCTCCAGTACAAATTTCTCTAACTATCTACACCAAACTACATGCACAGTACACACTACACTTCCTATTCAAAATTCAACTAAAATGGCGTCTCATCACCAAGCCTCGGAGTCCCCAAGGGGGGGGAACATAAATGCCCCCACCATCCGCCCCTCTCCCGGTGACGATTCGAGGTACCTGGAACCACTGTCTGACTCTCTTCTTCTTCTTCATTTCTGCAACATTCGCGGCCTTTCCTCTAACTTTCGCTCTGTTGAGCACCACCTCTCCTCCTCTAAACCTCACCTTCTTTTTCTAACTGAGACTCAGCTGTCTGAGGCAACTGACAGCAAACCCTTTTCTGTATCCTCCTACTTTCTCTATACTCATTTCAAAGCCAAAGATGGCTGTTGTCTATATATACGCAACGACTTATCTTGCTCCCGTGTTCCTGAACTCGATTCTTCTGAATTCTCTACACTCTGGCTTCGGCTTTCCTGTCATTCTCTGACTAAATATATCTGTGCTGTTTACTTATCCCCTAATTCTACTGACTATCAAAAATTCTTCGACTATCTTACTTCTACGATGGAACACATTCTATCCGTTTCTCCTTTCTCTGAAATCTCCATTCTAGGAGATTTCAATGTTCACCACCACCTTTGGCTCTCCTCTCCTTTCACTGATCCACCTGGTGAACAAGCCTACATCTTTTCTATCCTTAATGACCTAGAGCAGCTTGTACAGCACCCTACCTGTATCCCTGACCGCCTTGGAGAGAACTCCAACATACTTGACCTCTTCCTCACAACTAATCCTTCTGCTTACTCTGCTAATCTTTTCTCTCCGTTGGGCTCCTCCGATCACAACCTTATTACCTTAACCTGTCCTATCACTCCGGTACGGCCTGTGGACCCTCCAGGGAAACGTTGTCTGTGGCATTTTGGAGCCGCGGACTGGGGGGCCCTCAGGCAGTACTTCTTTGATTTTCCCTGGGGGTAGGGGGGGTTTTCAAGAATACTCCCCCAGTATCCCTGCTCGTCGTAAAAGGCGACTAAAAGGGTTGGCGGAGGGTTAGTGCCCCTCCCCGGAAAACAACTAACTAAAAAAAAAAACAATAAGCCTCGGACAAGGACTGACCAAACGATGACGACCAAGGATCAGACAAAGGACATGGTAACTGGAACTTGGAATGTAAGGGGAGCGAATGATGAGGTGAAAGAGAGAGAGATTGTCCAGGTGCTTGAGGGTGCGAAAGTGGATGTATGTGGAATAACTGAAACAAAATGGAAAGGAGAAAGTGTGAGAGAATGGGAGTATGGATGAGGTATATGTGCAGGAGTAGGTGAGAATGAGAGGGCAAAGGAAGGAGTATGTATAGTTGTGAGTAAAAGATGGAAGAGGAGCATAAGACAGTATGGATCAGTTGGGTCAAGAATTGTGTGGGTAAAGTTGAAAGTTGGAATACAAATGTGGGCGATTGTGTGTGTGTATGCACCAACGCAAGATCGTGCTAGAAGAGTGAGAGAAGAGTTCTGGACAAATGTAGAAGTGTGCATGGAAAAGTTTGGAAGGAATGAGAGAGTGTTTTTGATTGGTGATATGAATGGTAAAGTTGGGAATGTGAAGGTGGATGGAATAGTTGGTGAGTGGGGTGTGCCTGCTGAGATAGATGAGAATGGGAGTGCGTTAGTGGACATTTGTGCTGGGAGGGGATTGGTGATAGCCAATACCCTCTTCAGGCATAAAATGATCCACAGGTATACATGGCGAGTGATGAGAAGGGTGGGTGGTGAACTGAATGAAAGGAAGGCAATGATTGATTATGTGTGTGTGGATGAAAGGATGCGAAGATGTGTAAAGGATGCAAGAATGTATAGAAGTTGGGGGAGTGAACTTTCTGACCACTACTTTGTGGTGGCCAGAATTAGAATTCAAGTAAGATGGAGGAATAGAAGAAGGGAAAGACGAGAGGAAGTAGTAGTTGCAAGGAGAGTGGAAAGGTTACAAGAGGATGAGAAAAAGGTGAAGTATAAGAGAGAAGTGGAGGAACGATTGGGCAAATAAGAATTGGAGCAGATGGGAGACGTGGAAGGTGTGTGTAAGATATTTACAGAAGAAATATGTGCAGCATGTGATGTGGTGTGTGGAAGGAAGAGAAGACGGAGGGGGGTGCAAGGAACAGCGTGGTGGACTGAAGAGGTGAAACAGGCTGTGGCACAAAAGAAGAAAGCATACAATGAATGGATGAGAAATAGGGGCATGGAAGAAGTTGAGAGGTGGAAGAGAGAGTTATATGTAGAAAGAAAGAGAGAGGTGAAAAGATTAGTAAGAGAGAGTAAGAAGAGAGTGGATGAGGAATTTGGAAGGAATTTGAGTGTAAAGTGGAGGGACTGTAAGAAAATGTTCTGGAGAGAGGTGAAAAGAGTAAGATAGGGTGGAAGTGAAATTAGCAGGGGAGTGAAAGATAAAAATGGTAGATTACTAGTGGAGAAGGGAGAAAAAGTGAGCAGATGGAGAGAACACTTTAACCCGTGGCGTCCCGTCGACGTACTTCCACGTCCTCACGTTATGTCACTGCCAATCCCGTTGACGTACTTCAACGTCCTGCAATTGCAAGGTTCATAATTTCCACAATTTTCAAAATTCGCGCGAGATTTTCGATTCGCCCACGTACCCAAGCCTCCCCTACCTGCCCCCAGGCAGGCAGCGTCCCAGACCTCGCGTGACCTGCGCTCGCCCTTGTCTCGGTCACTCACCTGTTAGCAGTGACCCAGGTCAGACATTGCGCGTAAAGGTCTCTCAGACGACGAAATACAATCCGCCCTGGATGCCTTCACTGGAGATAGTGATTCTCCACTTGATGATGATGTGGTGGATCGAGATTATGTGCAGCCTGAGGAGGAAATAACAAGCAGTGACAAGGAGGTCCCTTCGCCCCAGAAAAAGCGGTATGTCACGCATCATAAGGCAAGGGAAGGGCAGCCTGCACCCAAAACTCCTGCATGGACCTCTCTCCATCCCCTAGAGAGAGATTCTGAAGAGGACGAGGATGAGGACGATGACGATGACGGCGGCTTAGGACGCGATGTTACCTCGTGGTTGGGGAAGGAAAAAATCTCACCCCGAGGATCAGAAGGTGGGGCGAGAAGGCAAATAAAGTATGGCCTAGTGTTTTGTCTGGGGAAGGCGAAAGTGATGTGGTGGGAGTGTGGGGTGAAAGGGAAGTGGTGTGAGGGAGGCAGCACGAGCACGTGGTGCACGTAGGCCTAGGGGAGAGGAGGTGGAGCCACTCCCCAGCACGTCTTTCGCCATACAATATTCCCAAACTTCCTCCACACAGCCCCAGGATGTGGGGAAAGGAAGGAAAGGGAAGGGAAAGGGTAAAGGAAAAGGGAGAGGGAAGAGAAGTGCAAGTGACGAAAGGCGCCGCTCTCCACCTCCCCCACCACCACCAATGTTGCGTTGTGCCTTCAGCCATGTTTCAGAGAGTACCATAACTTCCTACACTACTGAAACTGTGTGGGATGGCGATATGACGCTCAGTATAATGGTAAGGCCAGTCAGTATGTGCCAAGTCTTATATAAACTTGAAACGGGTGTAATGTTTGCAGGAAAGTAATGTATAAGTTGAGAAATAGTGTAAGTTGAACGAAGTGATATGAAAACTACAACCACTGTATAAATCTGCGAAAATATGACGCTCAGTATAACACTCTGGTCAGTAAATATGTGATAGCAAGAATATAAAGTGGAAACGGGTGTAATGTTAGCATGAATAAAACGTATAAGTTGAAAAATAGTGTAAGTTGTAATAATTGATGTCACGAGTACACCCACTGTGTAAATATGAGAAAATATTACGCTCAGTAGAACATTCTGGTCAGTAAGTATGTGATAGGAATTATATAAAGTGGAATTTGTTGTAATGTTAGCAGTATGGTAATTTATAAGTTGAATACTAGTGTAAGATGAAACAAATGATATCGTGATAACACTCACTGTGTAAGTACGCGCTAATATGACGCTCAGTTGAATCGTAAGGTCTGAAATTATGTGATATCAATTATATCAAGTGTAAACATGTGCAATGTTAGTGGAGAATTATTATATAAGTACAAAAATAGGTTGTAAGTTGAAATAGTAGTCATAGCGACTTCACAGTGTGTGTTATTATGCGCTATTATTACGCTAAATATTTACGTAAGGCCTGAAATTATCTCAAAACAGTTCTATAAAGTTGAAAAGTGTATAATGTTATTAGGAAAGTATTATGTAAGTAGAAAAAACACAATACGAGTTGAAACAACGGTCACAGCGAGTTCACTCACTACGTAAATAAGCGCTAACATTACGCTAAATGTTATCAAAAGGACTGTGAATACGTAAAAACAGTTCAGTAAAATGTAAAATGGTATAATGTTATTATAGAAGTATTATGTAAGTAAAAAAAATGATATGTATCATGATTTTCGAATGTTAGCGATTCATCGTGACCAGTCTGCCCGATTTTGCTCGTTTCGCACGATGGTACAATGCTTATTTCAGCTCAATTTTTGTATAAAATCCAATTTACTCTTTTATCACATGTTTTTATGTTTGTAATAAATACATATCTACTTACTTTCATTGGTTTCCCAGACTTATAATACCATAGAAAACGTTAGAGGCTCAGACCACCTACAGAGAACACGGTGCCAAGTGTGACCAAGGCATACCTGTTTAAGGCAATTATGGACCCCGGGGAACAATTTCTTTGTGACTGACCATTGTTTCTGACCAAAAGCGAAAGTTTTAGCAAAAAAAAATTGGGTCCAAAAATGGTCGGGATTGGGGGGTACCATTGGTGAGAAAGTGGTCGGGACAGGGCGGGTTAAGGAATTGTTGAACGTAGAGGATGGAAGTAATGCGAGTATAAGTGGCTGGGGAATGGCTGGGAGAAGGAGGGAGGTGAGAAGACAGGAAGAAATCAGTAGGATAGAAGTTGTGGAAGCAATGAAGAAAATTATATCGGGGAAAGCCCCAGGAATTGATGGAGTGTGTGGTGAAATGCTGAAGCATGGGGGAGAGATAGTAGTAGAATGGATGTGGAAGATGTGCAGATTGGCCTGGGAGGAAGGTAGAGTCCCGGAGGATTGGAAGTCAGGTATAATTATTCCCTTGTACAAAGGAAAAGGGGAAAAAGAAGTGTGTGGTAATCATAGGGGCATTTGTCTTCTTAGTATAATAGGAAAAGTGTATGGTAGGATACTTATAGACAGAGTTAGAGAAAGAACAGAGAAATTAGTTGGGAAGAACAGGGAGGCTATAGGAAGGGAAGAGGTTGTGTAGATCAGATATTCATTCTTAGATCTTTAGTGGAAAAGTTTCTAGAGAAGGGAAAGAAGTTGTATGCGGCTTTCATGGATTTGGAGAAAGCATATGACAGGGTGGATAGACAAGGATTGTGGAAAGTGTTAAGAATATATGGAGTAGATGGGAAGTTGTTGAATGCTGTGAAGAGTATGTACGATGGTGCGAAGGCTGCAGTGCGTGTGGATGGTGAACTAAGTGAATTTTTCTCTTTGAAAGTTGGGTTGAAACAGGGATGTGTCATGTCTCCATGGTTGTTCAATCTGTACATGGATGGGGTAATAAAAGAGGTACAAGGTAGGGTAGTGGATGTTGGAGTGTCCCTGGTGAGAGAGGATAGTGTTTGGAAACTCCCTGTACTGTTGTTTGCAGATGATACTGTGTTGTTGAGTGAAGACGAAGGGGAGCTGCAAGGCTTGGTGGATGAGTTTGAGAGAGTGTATAAGAAACGGAATCTAAAGGTGAATGTAGGGAAGAGTAAAGTGATGGTCTTTGAGAGAGGTGAAGTTAGTGAATGTACAGCGAGGTTGGATGGTGAGGAATTGGAAAATGTGAGTACGTTTAAGTACTTGGGTAGTGTGATGAGTAAGGATGGAGGTTTGGAGGGTGAAGTGCTTGAAAGGGTACAGTAGGGAAGAAAGGTTGCTCGTTCTTTGAAGCAGTGATAAGAAACAGGGAAGTGAGCATGGAAGTGAAAAAGTTACTACATGACAGTACTGTGATACTAACTCTAACGTACGGAAGTGAAGCTTGGACATTGTTGGAAGGACACAAGTCAAGAGTGAGAGCAGTGGAAATGAGTTATTTAAGAGGAGCCTGTGGAGTCACGTGGAGAGACAGGCTGACGAATGAGGATATAAAGGAGTGTTGTGGTGTGGATGTGGATGTGATAGGAAGCGTTATGAGGAACACACTGAGGTGGTTTGGCCATGTGGAGAGGATGGAGGGTGAAAGACTGACGAAGAGAGTGTATGTGAGTGAGGTGGAGGGGGGAAGAGGGAGGGGGAGGCCGAGGATGAGATGGAGGGATGGGGTGGAGAGGTATATGAGAGAGGGGGGTGTGAGTTGGGAGCAGGGCAGTGAAATGGCGGGGGACAGGGTGACTTGGAGGCGATTTTTTTGTGGCCACCCCAAACGGGATTGAGGCGTCTGGCAATAGATAGATAGAGAGATAGATTATTGCTTCCATGGCCGGGAGCCATCTGAGTGTGCCTTGCGCATTACGGAGGTTATTCTCTCGGGCATGGAAGCATACATTCCTTTCTCACATCCTTTGACTAATGCAAGAAAGCCTTGGTTAATCACACTTGTTCTAATGCTGTCCGCAACAAGGAGAGGGCCTACAAAAGGTACCGGAGCCAACCCACCCCTGAATCACATTATCTTTACGTTTCTGCCCAGAATCGTGCTAAGTCTGTTCTTCGCTCTGCTAAAAATAATTTCATCCATACTAAATGCTCTCAACTCTCCAACTCGAATTCTTCCTGCTCCTTCTGGCACCTTGCCAAAAATCTTTCTAACAACTTTACCTCATCATCGTTCCCTCCTCTTTTCTACTCTGATGGTTCTGTAGCTATTTCTTCTACTGATAAAGCAGATCTCTTCGTGCAGACTTTCTCCTCCAATTCCACCTTAGACGATTCCAGTGCTGTTCCTCCATCACTTCCCCCCTCTGACTTCCTCATGACTGACATTAAAATTTCTTCGGTTGATGTATTTTCTGCCATCACTGGCCTCAGTACTAACAAGGCATATGGGCCTGATGGGGTCCCTCCTGTTGTTCTCAAGAACTGTGCTTCTGTGCTTACACCCTGCCTAGGCAAACTCTTTTGCCTTTGTCTGTCAACTTGTACCTTTCCTTCTTGCTGGAAGTTTGCTCTCATTCAGCCAGTCCCAAAGAAGGGTGACCACTCCCAACCCTCCAACTATCAACAAATTGCTTTAATGTCCTGTATTTCAAAAGTTTTCGAGTCAATTCTCAATAGAAAAATTTTAAGGCATCTTTCCTATCACAACCTTCTTTCCGATCGTCAATACGGGTTCCGTCAGGGACGCTCCACTAGCGATCTTCTCACCTACCTTTGAGACTCCTGGTCATCCTCCTTTCGGGACTTTGGCGAAAGCTTTACCATTGCTCTTGACATCTCAAAGGCTTTCGATCGAGTCTGGCATAAATCTTTAATTTCCAAACTGCCCTCCTACGGTTTCTATCCTTCTATCTGTGCCTTCATCGCTAGCTTCCTTTCTGGTCGTTCTATAGCCGCTGTTGTAGATGGCCATCGTTCTTCTCCTAGATCTATCAACAGTGGTGTTCCTCAGGGCTCTGTCCTATCACCAACTCTCTTCCTTTTATTCATCAATGATCTTCTAAGCTGTACATCTAACCCTATCCACTCATCCGCTGATGACTCCACCCTTCACCTTTCCATTCGGTTCCCGCAACGCCCATCTCAAGAGTTACTTCAACAAACAAGGGATGAGGCTATGGCGCACCTAATGTCTGACTTGGCTCATATCTCTGACTGGGGTAAAAATAATATGGTTGTTTTTAATACATCTAAGACTCAGTTCTTACGCCTATCAACCAGACAAAATCTTCCACAGGTATACCCACAAATGTTTAATAATATTCAGCTTAATCCTGCATCATCCTTGAACATGCTTGGGGTTTCATTTACTCGGGACTTATCTTGGAAAGATCATATTACATCTCTTGTAATATCTGCTTCCAAGAGATTGGGTGTGCTAAGCCGACTCCGCTCTTTCTTTACCCCTGCACAATTGTTGACTCTATACAGGGGTTTTATCCGCCCCTGTGTGGAGTACAACTCTCATGTGTGGGGAGGCTCCCCACATACAGCTCTTCTCAATAGGGTGGAGTCAAAGGCTTTTCATCTCATTAACTCTCCTCCTCTTACTGACTCCCTTCAACCTTTGTCTCTTCGCCGCACTGTTGCATCTTTATCTCTTTTCTATCGCTACTTTAATGGTCACTGCTCCTCTGAACTGTCTGCTTGCATTCCTCCACCTCTACAACAGGCGCATAGCACCCGTCTGGTAGCAATCTCTCATCCCTTTTCTGTCCAACTCTCTAATGCAAGAGTTAACCTTTACTCCCAGTCTTTCATATGCAACAGGTCAGCTCTGGAACTGTCTCCCTCTGTCTGTATTTCCTGCTGCCTATGATCTCCAGTCTTTCAAACACAGTGTGTCCAGGCATCTCAAAATGATCGGATCTTGAATTTGGCTCTCTATTGTATTTTGTTTTTCTCTTGGAGGGAACTGTTACTGCGGGCTCATGGCCTTTGGTTCCTTCTTCCTCGCATAAAAAAATAAATAAATAAATAAATGTGAGTTTCCATGCCGAAAACTGGGCAGCACAGTTACCCGGCATTGCCCGGCCCCAAAAAGTGAACACTCCAACGGTTACCTCAAATGACCGAGATCTGAATTTCGACCTACCTATGGAGTGAAAAATGACACGGAGGATACGAGTATTTGAGGGGAAACTTAGTAAAGAGGTAGGGAATACATCAGTGAAAAAAAAAATATTTAAGTGTGAGAGGTAGGAGCAGGAAGGGACTGGAAAGGAACTGTGGGACAGGGGTGTCTCTGGAAGGGAAGGGATGGGGTAGAAAAAGGAAAGGAAGCATTGGGAAGTATGGTCTCGAAAGGAAGATGAGAGGCTAGAAAAGATGGGAGGGGGAAGGGGAGTTGAGGTGTTGGTGAGGAAAGACAGGAAACAGCAATGGAACTGAAGTGACACTGACGTGACTGAAACGGAATTGATGTGAAGAGCATGGATGAACTGAAACGGTAATGGGTCTAACTAAACCTGAATGTGAAGGACCTGAACTGTACCTAAATGAACCTAAACAGACGTGAAGGAATAGATGGATCTCTCGTAGTTGCCTAAAACTGAACAGTGAACTAATTCGTACCTAAATATAAAACAAGTAAAATAGCTAGGAATTTCAAATCTTGAACACTTTGCATATGAAGGTAATCCCGGCAAAAGCTTTCATATTCTGCAACAATATCCGGCTAAACATACAGGCATTCACTCCATCTTAAGTCTCCCTGCAACGAATGGGCCAACTCCTTCCAGAGGGAACCTTAAGCATATTAGAACTACAGTTAATATTTTTTGACACATAAATTACATGCCTTTCTTCCATCCAAAGCGACAGTCTTGCATATTCTCTGTCAACTTACCTGGGCTCAATATTGATCCATTCCATCATCACTGCTGCATTACAAAGTGAACTGATCATAAACTTGGCTCTCTGTTATCTTTTTTTTTTCTCTCTCTCTCTCTCTCTCTCTTTCTTAGAGAGCACAATTTTATCGGGCTCCTGGCTTTGGCTTCCTTCAGTTTTGCATTAAAAAAAAAAAAAAAGGTGATTGACAATGGTTGTGTCCTCAATCCAAGGCCGCACCCCACCCTACGAAACATGATTACTTGCTGCAGGAGATCGGTAGTAAAAACAGTTGCTAACTGAAGAATTGGAAAAGAATTGACGTATAAATGTTGAATTATCTTGTTCTGACCTTAAATAGCAGATACTTGTCTAAAATGGGGCTGAAATCTCTGTTAGCCACGATCTAACCGGGTATAACACTCCTAAACCTCTGGACCTCACTAAAGCAAAACCCTACTTTTGCTGTTACTAGAAAAATGATTATCTCTCTGCTGCATCAGAATGTCTGTCGAGCGTTGACGGGATTCACAACAGGTTGGGATTAATGACCCTGCATTCTATGGCTGAATTTACTATGTTACCTTCTACTGGGGAATGGATTCCTTCACTGAATGCGAAACCAGCCGATAGCACATACTTTGGCTATAATCCTGTATTGCATACCACGCCACCTTCATGTCATGAAACTACCACTTCATCCTTGCTGAACATACAGGCCTTCATTCCACCTGAAGCCACCTTTCAGCACATAGGATCCTGTTCCACTTTGTCCTTCATAAATATCCAGTCCTTTCTTCCATCCCCTAGTCTTTCACCATCTGATTGTGCCAGACACAATCTTGAACTCATTGGGTTCAAAACGTGCATCGGCCGGGAATTGAACCCGGGCCTCCCGCGTGGCAGGCGAGAATTCTACCATTGAACCACCGATGCTCGTGAAATCGTAGGGAAGAACGCAAATTTGACGTTCTCCAAAAGTCCCAAGTCAAGGTTGCTTTCTCCCCTTATCGAGAGTTCAACTCGTCAGCCCTGTATGATGTTTCTTTCTTTTTCTGCAGTTAAGGGATAACTAAACATAAGATGAAGAGAAGGGCTCTGTATATATGAATATATCATAAGTACATGTGCGTATGTTGCATATATACATGTATGCACGCCTGTACACATACCCATATCTTTATACATGCGTACCTATCCTGTACATGCATTATGTCAGTGGCTACTTCTGCGTGAATAAGTACATATATGTACAGATATATACGTGTGTGTATGTGTGCATCTGTGCCTCTCTCTGCATACGTATGTACGTACGTGTGTATCCATGTACCACTTTACTCATCT
The DNA here is from genome assembly GCF_032717465.1 of Coenobita brevimanus. Taxonomy (NCBI): domain Eukaryota; kingdom Metazoa; phylum Arthropoda; class Malacostraca; order Decapoda; family Coenobitidae; genus Coenobita; species Coenobita brevimanus. Next base: position 9,842,752 of record NC_136961.1, read on the forward strand.
CAAAACATGTAATTATAATTACTGTAACAACTTTGTACCATGTATGTGCCATTGTATGTTTTTGTTCATCATTGTGCTTGTAATGATAAGTACTTCCATGCCTGCTGTGCCATAAAATACCGATTTTTTTTTTCTCCTGCTGTCATGCATCCTTCAGTGCTTGGCCTTCAACATGAGTGTTCCCCAGACTGTTGGGGTTTGTACTGAATGGTAAATAAAGAACGAAAATAAAGATAAAAAAAAACAAACAAAAAAGCCCAGGAACCAAAAATTTGAAAAATAACCAATCTAAAGAATGATGGAAGAGCAGCAGGAAAGCAAGTATGCGAGGAAGAGAGGGAGGAGTAAGGAAGGATGGAGGAAAATAAATGGATGGGGTAGGTAAGGAGTGAGGAGGGGAGTTGTAAACGGTGAGGTATGTGGAAGAGGTTAGGATGGTTGCGACGAAATACCGAATCGACGGTCATTTACCGAACTGGTACCTCATAATTGGAAATTATTATACTATTTATCGCCATTTAAATTAAACAAATCGCAATATTTTGACAGTATTTCAGATACTTAGGTGTGTATAAACCTATCCTGTGATAATAATGATAATATTTTCCTATTAACTGCGCCGATTCTCTGCCGATTCTGTGCCGATTCAGTAGATGACTGTCGATTCGGGATTTAGTCGCACCGGCTACACTGTCCTTCATTTCTTTTAAGATCAACCTCTTGCACGCAGACCTCTCTCCTACGCTGTATATTAAGCCGGCTTTTTCTAGTTGAACTTCTTTCTCTGATCCCAAATCACTCATGTACTCTGTCACCTTCCCCATCATAAGTAGGCAATCTCAATAGGGGTCAGGCTTTACACTGCCTTCTAATGTTTGCTGAACAAGCAAGTATTCAGTTAAACGCAAGCCCCATTGGAGTACACACGTTTCGTCTTCACGTTACCCTTCCTTATTAAGAAGTCCACTGTGATCCATCCTCAACATCATTTTTTGACTTCGTTTTGCTTAAAACGTGCATCGGCCGGTAATCAACCCATGGCCTCCCGCTTTTGAAGGGAGAAGTTTTCCGCCGAACCATCGATGCTAAATTAGTGATGTAAAAGATACCAACCTGCTGTCTTTTAGAAGTCATGAGTCAAGTTTGGTTTCGTCTCATTACCAAAAATCATGCCCCTTTTCTACAGTAAGTTTTCTTCAGCTGCGGGGTGACTTATTTATAGAGCGAAAAATGACCCAGATGATACGAGGATTTGAGGGACAACTTAAGTGAGGAGATATTGAATACATCATTGAAACAAATATTTAAGTGCGAGAGGGAGGAGCAAGGAGGGACTGGAAAGGAACAGAGGGAAAGGGGTGGTTCTGGAAGGGAAGGGGTGGGGTAGAAAAACGAAAGGAGGGAGTGGGAAGTGTGGTATCGAAAGGAAGAAAAGAGGTTAAAAAAAGGTGGGAGGGGGAAGGAGAGCTGAGGTGCTGATGAGGAAAGACCACGGAGAGCAATGAAACTGAACTGACACTGAAGCGACTGAAACGGAATCGTTGTGAAGACATGGATGACATACAAGTATCATGAATGAACCTGAAGTGGCGTATTTCATTTTAAATTAAATCTAATCTCATGGTAATGGGTGTAACTGAACCTGAATGTGAAGGACCCGAACTGGTCCTAAATGAACCTAAACAGACGTGAAGAAATAGATGGACCTCCTGTAGTTGCCTAAAATTGAGCAGTGGACTAATTCGTACCTAAATAAAAAACATGTAATATAGCTAATAATTTCAGTTGTTGTTTCATTTTGCATCTGATGGTAATACCAGCACAGCTTTCATATTCTCTAAGAGGCCTTCATTCCATCTAAAGTCCCCCTGCAACGCATGGGTCTACTTGTTCCAGAGAGAACCTTTAGCAAAACAGTATTATAAATGTTATTCTTTTGACATATAAATTACATGCCTTTATTCCATCCAGAGCGACAGTCTTGCATAGTTTCTGTCAACTTACCTAGGCTCAATAATGGTCCATTGAATCATCACTTGCTGCATCTCAAAAAGAACTGATCAAAAATTTGGCTCCCTGTTCTTGGAGGGAACAATTTTATCGTGCTCCTGGCTCTGGCTTCCTTCATTTGTGCATTATAAAAAAAAGTCATTGACAAAAGCTGTGTCCTCAATCCAAGGCAGCACGCAACCCCTCGAAACATCCAAGTTCCTGGAGTGGCTGGCAGAAAACTCCCCCCATATGATTTGGAATCCGTACCTCCTACAGGAGATCGGTAGTAAAACGTGTTGCTGACTGATGAAACTGATGAAATGGAAAGGAAATGATGTATAAATGATGTATTATCTTGTTCTGTGGCCATTAAGCGACTGTGCCAGCAGCGAATAGTGCGATTTCAGGCCATGCTCGTCAGCGGAGAAGTGAAAATGCCGCATTATTCTTCATCAACATCTTTGGGCTTAATACCAACTTTAATTCAGTCCATTTTTGCCTTAAGTCCATAACCCCTCTGGCCTTATTCCTCACAGAACCACAAATCTCATTGACTACTGAAATATCCTCATATTGTTTCCCTGGTTACAATCTCCTCACAAGCTTCCGTAATAAGGGTGGCACCTGTTGTTATATGAAATCCCAATATGCAGTTGACACCATTTTAAACTTCACTTCACGCAGTTTTGATTACTCACAGTATAAACTAAAGTATCAAAATATCACCAAATATATCTGTGTAGTTTATTGCTCCCCCAGTGCTTCTTCTGAACCCGGTGTATTTGATTCCATTTCCACACAGTTGAGTAACCTTAATCTTGCCCTTAACACCGAAATTACCATCTTGGGTGATTTTAACATACATAATGTTGAATGGTTATTGCACTCTGCCAGGACTGACGATGCTGGTCTAGAGTGCGAGCTGTTTGCAGAATCGTTTAATCTCACGCAACTGGTAAAGCAACCAACCAGAATACCAGATAATTCTGACCATAATGCCCATCTTTTGGATCTGTCCCTGACAAATAATCCAGATCAGTACAGGATAGAGGTATTGTTTCCAGTTGGATCCTCTGACCACAGTCTCATCAAAGCCTCATTACTTAGCCCCCCCAAACCTCCCCATTCTGAACCTGATGGCACTTTGATAGGGCAAACTGGGATGAATTTAGAAATTATCTTGCTGACATTCCATGGCATTCTTTCTTCTCTAGCGATGTCAGTTCTACCCAGTCCCACATTTGCGGTTTAGTACTAGCTGGTATGGATTTATTCATACCAAGTCAACAATTCACTAAAAGATCGAACTCTCCAAAATGGTTTGATAGCAACGGTGCCAGAGTAACAGCCCAAAAGTCATCAGCATATAACTATTACCTGAAATCAAAAACATCTGAATCACTCTCTCAATTTAAAATTGCTAGACCATGCAAAAGCTGTAATAAATCTTGCTAAATCAAACTTCCTTCAAAACCAAGCATCAAAACTACTTAACAACCCTAATGACAATAGAATATTCTGGTCAACTCTCAATTCTTTCAATAATAACTTTAACAAGTCATCATCCATTCCCCCAGTAAAATCTCCATATGGCAACATTACTAATGACCCACGTAGGAAAGCAGATATCTTTGCCAGTACATTTGCCAGAAATTCTACCTCAGAGGAAGCCAGCCAGAATGTTCCAGCACTAGAACTTGCCTCTCCCGACATTGTTCCACTTAAGATACAGACAAGGTATGTGAAATCCATCCTAGATAATTTACCTACCAACAAAGCTCCAGTTCCAGATGGAATTCCACCAATTGTTTTGAAAAAGTGTTCCCCAGAACTTGCCTCTGTTCTTGCAAAATTATTCAGACTATGCATACGTACTTCTTCATTCCCTAATTCGTAGAAAGAAGCCAATATCCACCCAATTCCAAAGAAAGGAAGTTCCTCTGACCCCTCTGATTACAGACCAATAGCTGTCACATCTTCTCTTGGTAAGGTTTTTGAAACTGTAATTAATAAGCACATAGTTAAACATCTTGAATCCAACAACTTAATTAGTGATAGACAATATGGTTTTCGCCATGAAAGATCCACCATTGACATACTCAATCTCCTAACTCATACCATCCATCAATCATTTGACCTACATGGTGAAACTCATGCAGTAGCCCTGGATATTTCTAAAGCTTTCGACAGAGTGTGGCACCGTTGCCTGTTGTCCAAACTCCCTTGCTATGGACCAAACTCTTTTGTTCCTTTGATTTCCTCATATCTCAGCAATAGAAAAATAAGATTAAAAGTAGATGATGTTATTCCACTTTCCACTCAGTTAACGCCGGCGTGCCGCAGGGATCAGTTCTAGCACCAACCCTGTTCCTCGTTCATATTAATAATCTCTTATCTGTCAACCACAATCCCATCCATTCATATGCAGATGACTCAACACTTCATAGTTCATTCACACTCAGACATTCATTTGCAAAGTCCGATATCTCTAACTCTCACCTCAGTACAGCCATCTCTTTAAATCAAGACTTATCCACGATCAGTGAATGGGGACAAAACAACCTTGTCTCACTTAATGCTAGCTAAACTAAATATATACAGTTTACTAATAGGCAAGTATTGCCAGAATCGTATGTTACCTTCATTGCTACAAATATTCCCATTTCCAAAAGTATTGAAATTCTCGGCGTCTCGCTTAACAATGCCCTCAGCTGGACCTCTCATGTCAGATCACTTGCTAAAACTGCCTCAAGGAAACTTGGATTATTGTACAGAGTTCGTAACTTCTTCACTGACGAGCAGTTAGTTATCATTTATAAGAGTCATGTGCGCTCTCAGCTTGAATATTGCTCACCCTTGTGGAATGAATGTGGAGAGGTTGCATGAAAACAAGTAGACAAAATTCAGAACAAGGCTGTTAGAATTATTAATAACCCTGCTATAACTAATAACCTACCTCCCCTACAAGTAAGAAGGAACGTTGCCTCCCTTGCGTTATTTTACAGATATTTCTACAGCAAATGCTCAGTCGAAATTGCGTCCATGGTGCCACCTCTCCATGCCTTCCCTCGTGCTACACGGGCAGCTGGCAGCGTTCATGACAGAAATGTCACTCAGCCATACTGCAAAACTTCTGCCTATCAGAATTCTTTCATTCCCCGAACTGCATCTCTCTGGAACTCGCTTCCCCAGAGTTGTTTCCCTCCAGACTTCAACCTACTGCTGTTCAAGTCTAACTGTTACAGATATATTATGAACAGCGGACACCTTGCATGGATTTTTTTTTTTTTTATTCATTTCTTTTTCCTTCCTCTGTTCTGTTATTGAAAAAAAAAAAAAAAAAAAAAAACAGCCACTTGTCTCAAAGGGGGCTGAAATTTCCATTAGGCACGATGTAACCGGTTATAACACTCCTAAACCTCTGGACCCCACTAACCCAAAACACTTCTTTTGCTGTTATTAGAAAAGTGATTATCTCTCTGCTGCTTCAGATTAACTGTCTTACATTGACGGGATTCACTAAAGCAGTGGTTCTTAACCTTTTTGAAGTCACGGACCCCTTCGAGAATCTGGTGAAAGCTATGAACCCCTTCCCTACAAAAATGCACATAAACACAGCATTTTGTATGCAATTAATATACTTTATTTTACTGAAAACTACCACACGCACTGTATGACATAAACAAAGTACAAAACGCACTTTACAAGAATTATGTTTCTCACTGTTTTTCATGTAAAAACTAATGGCCACTCGATGAAAAAATGAAATACATCCAACTTTGGGAAATTAAACCAAACAAAACTTTAATTCAGCTCGAAAGTTCGTTTCAATGTTCTTGGGCCTGAATAAGGAGACAAAATGTGGAGTGGTCTTTAACAAGGCAACACCCATAACATCGTTGACATCCAGTTGATTTCTTCTGTTCGTTTTGATAGAAACAAGCGCTGAAAACCTTGACTCACAAAGGTATGTAGTAGCAAACGTAATCAGTGCACCAATAGCTCGCTTTGCCAGACGAGGGTAGGCTTGTGTCAACGAACAGCAGAATTATTCATGTATTCGAGTTTTTTTTTTTCTTTTTCATCTAATGATGCCAAACGACATCATGCAATATCGCTAAATTGTTCTCAATTATTCTGACCTTCATGGACCCCCTAAAGCCCATCTATGAATCCCGAAGGGGTCCATGGACCCCAGGTTAAGAACCCGTGCACTACAGGCCGGGATTGATGACCCTGCTTTGTATTGATGAATTTACTATGTTACTTTCTTGTGGGGAATGGAGTCCTTCACTGAATGCCAAACCAGCCGATAGCACATACTTTGGCTATAATCCTGTATTGCATACCACGACACCTTCATGTCATGAAACTACTACTTCATCCTTGCTGAACATACAGGCCTTCATTCCACCTGAAGCCACCTTTCAGCACATAGGATCCTGTTGCACTTTGTCCTTGCTAAATATCCAGTCCTTTCTTCCATCCCCTAGTCTTTCACCATCTGATTGTGCCAGATACAATCTTGAACTCATTGCGTTCAAAACGTGCATCGGCGGGAATCGAACCCGGGCCTCCCGCGTGGCAGGCGAGAATTCTACTACTGAACCACCGATGCTCATGAAATCATAGGGAAGAACGCGAATTTGACGTTCTCCTGAAGTCCCGAGTCACGGTTGCTTTCTCCCCGTCACGAGAGTTCAGCTAAAGTCAGCCCTGTATTATGTTTCATTCGTTTTCTGCACCTAAGGGATAACTAAACAAAAGATGAAGAGATGGGCTCTGTATACTGTATATGAATATAACATAAGAATATGTGCTTGTTACATATGTATATGTATGCACGCCTGTACACATACCCATATCTTTATACACACGTACCTATCCTGTACGTGCAGTATGTCTATGGCTACATGTGCCTGAATGTATACATATATAGGTGTGTGTATGTGTGCATATGTGCCTCTTTCTGCATACGTTTTTACATACGTGTGTATCAATATATCACTTTACTCATCTCAAAACATGTAATGATAACACTGGTTTACAAAAAATCTGAGGCATTCATGAAAGTAGGTGTTCTAACCTAATTTTGGGGTGCTGATTTCAGATTCGAAATCCGTTTTCACTCATCACCTCTAGTTTTTGAGATATACATGTATACATGTATGTACTTGTATCCATATAGGCCTAGACCTAAAATATTCGTCAAAAATCCATTTACCGTCCTATTTTCTTGGAACTTGGTTTAAAACGCGTGCCACAACAAGATCAAACATGTCAAGCATTACACGCAGAAGGACTCGGGGTCTAGGAGCACTTTCGTGCCTGGGAAACACAGTGCCCAAGAATATCCTCTGGTGGACATGAACAAGATGCTTCTTCCCCCTCTTCATATCAAGCTTGGCCTTGTGAAGAATTTCAAGGAGGCCATAAAACAAGGATGGCGCTGCCTTCCAACATCTGTGCACTCTGTTCCCAGCTCTCAGTTCTGCTAGGCTCAAGGAGGGCAACTTCATCGGACCTCAGATCCGGGAGGTGCTGAAGGATGAGGTATTCAAGGGGAAGCTCACCTTGAAGGAATTGACAGCATGGGAAGCATTTAAGGTAGTCTGCCATTGCTTCCTTGGTAATACACAGGCACTAGATTACCAAGAGCGTGTCGAGAAGTTGTTGCAGGCTTATCAGGATATGGGGTGCCGAATGTCTCTCAAGATTCACGTTCTCCATTCCCACCTCAACTTCTTCCCCCAGAACCTCGGAGCAGTAAGTGAAGAACATGGAGAAAGGTTCCACCAAGATATTACTAAGATGGAGGGTAACTACCAAGGCAAGTGGAACCCCAGCATGATGGGGGACTTCTGCTGGATGCTCCTGCGCGACATCCCAGAGGCAAAGTACACCAGACCGTCCAAAAAAACTCACTTCTGACTGTCTGTAGTACTATGGTGTGTATATATGCTTATATCCAAGTAATGGTAATATTTAGTTCTGTCAGTGTTCTGTGTCTGTCTTGTTTCGTTCGGTAATATGCCATTTTAATATATGAAATAAACTCATTATATTATAAATATATGCATTATAATAAAGAAAAGTATATGTGAAAGCAAAAAAAAAAAAAAAACTCGAGGTGACAGAGCAAAACTGTTTAGAAATTTGAATTAAGTATATCAAAATTAGTCAAAAACACCTATTCAAATGCTTGCCTCAGATTTTTTTTTTTTTTTTTTTGTAAACCAGTGCAATTACTGTAACAACCTTGTACCATGTATGTGCCATTGTATGTCTTTGTTCATTATTGTGCTTGTAATAATAATTACTTCTATACCTACTATGTCCAACGATACCGATTTTTGTTTTCTCGTGCTCTCATGCACTCTTCAGTGCTTCGCCTTCAAGTACAGTGCTCCCCAGAGTGTTAGGAGACACACACCACAAAGCCAGTCAGGAGACAGGACGTGTGTGCTGGGCAATCCCCAGGTCCTGTCCTCCCCACTTATTGTTTTTTAATTAGCCCATACACTACTGACCGGGCTAATGCATGGCCCGGCCTCCACTATATGTGCAGGGAATCTTTCAACGAACGAACGAACGAGTGTTACGACTTATACTGAATGGTAAATAAAGAACCTAAATTAAAGAAAACGAAAAAGGTTCTCAGGAACCAAACATTTGAAAAATAACCAAACTAAAGAATGATGGAAGAACAGCACCAAAGGAAGTACGCTAGGAGGAGAGGGACGAGTAAGAAGGGGTCGAGGAAAATAAATGGATGGGCTAGGTATGGAGGGAGGAGGGAAGTTGTAAGGCGTGAAGGAAGTGGAAGAGTTACGACGGTTGCGACGAAATACCGAATCGACGGTCATTTGTCGAATTGGCACTCTTGATTGGAAAATATTATACTTTTTATCCCCATATAAATTGAATTAACCGCAATATTTTGACCGAATTTCAGATAATTAGGTGTATATAAACCTATACTGTGGTAATAATGATAATATTTTCCTATTAAATGCACCAATTCTCGGCCGATTCGGTGCCTATTCGGTAGATGACTGTCGATTCGGTATTTCTTCGCACCGGCTACACTGTCCTTCATTTCTTTTAAGAACAACCTCCTGCACGCAGACCTCTGTCCTACGCTGTATATTAAGCCGGCTTATTCTGGTTTATCGTCAGTGTCTTATCCCAAATCAGACATGTACTCTGTCACCTTCCCCATCATAAGTAGGCAATCTCAATAGGGGTCAGGCTTTACACTGCCTTCTAACGTTTGCTGAACAAACAAGTATTCAGTTAAACGCAAGCCCCATTGGAGTACACACGTTTCGTTTCCACGTTAACCTTCCTTATTACGAAGTCCATTGTGATCCACCCTCTACATCATTTCTTGACTTCGTTTTGCTTAAAACGTGCATCTGTCGGTAATAAAACCAGGGCCTTCCGCTTTTGAAGGGACAAGTTTGCCGCTGAACCACCGATGCTAATATAGTGATGGAAAAGACACGAACCTGATGTCTTTTAGAAGTCATGAGTCAAGTTTGGCGTCTCCTAATAGCCAAAAATCATGCCCCTTATCAACCATAAGTTTTGTTCAGCTGAGGGATGACTTAATTAAGGAGTGAATAACAACACGGATGAAACGAGTATTTGAGGGAGAACTTAAGTAAGGAGGTAGGGAACACATCAGTGAAACAAATATTTAAGTGCGAGACGAAGGAGCAGGGAAGGACTGGAAAGGAACTGAGGGACAGGGGTGCTTTTGGAAGGGAAGGGGTGGGGTAGAAAAACGAAAGGAGGGAGTGGAAAGTGTGGTCTCGAAAGGAAGAAAAGAGATTAAAAAAAGGTGGGAGGGGGAAGGAGAGCTGAGGTGTTGATGAGGAAAGACCACGGAGAGCAATGAAACTGAACTGACACTGAAGCGACTGAAACGGAATCGATGTGAAGACATGGATGACCTACAAGTATCATGACTGAACCTGAAGTGGCGTATTTCATTGTAAATTAAATCTAATCTCATGGTAATGTGTGTAACTGAACCTGAATGTGAAGGACCCGAACTGGTCCTAAATGAACCTAAACAGACGTGAAGGAATAGATGGACCTCCTGTAGTTGCCTAACTCTGAGCAGTGGACTAATTCGTACTTAAATATAAAACCTGTAATATAGCTAGTAATTTCAGTTGTTTCATTTTGCATCTGATGGTAATACCAGAACACCTTTCATATTCTCTAAGAGGCTTTCACTCCATCTAAAGTCCCCCTTCAACGCATGGGTCTACTTATTCCAGAGTGAACAGTTAGCATATCAGTATTATAAATGTTACTCTTTTGACATATAATTTACATGCCTTTATTCCATCCAGAGCGACAGTCTTGCATGTTTCTGTCAACCAACGGAGGCTCAATAAAGGTCCATCGCATCATCACTTGCTGCATCTCAAAATGAACTGATCAAGAATTTGGCTCTCTGTTCTTGGAGGGAACAATTTTATCGTGCTCCTGGCTCTGGTTTCCTTCATTTGTGCATTATAAAAAAAAGTCATTGACAAAAGTTGTGTCTTCAATCCAAGGCCGCACCCCACCCCTCGAAACATCCAAGTTCCTGGAGTGGCTGGTAGAAAACTCCCCCCATATGATTCGGAATGCGTACCTCCTACAGGAGATCGGTAGTAAAATGTGTTGCTGACTGATGAAATGGAAAGGAAATGATGTATAAATGATGTATCATCTTGTTCTGTCCGTAGATAGCAGCCACTTGTCTAAAAGAGGGCTGAAATTTCCATTAGGCACGATGTGTCACGGGGTTTTTATAATATCACGGTAATTTTGATATAAATGGTTAAATATTATTTAAATTGATATTTATATTCAATAATATTGAAGCGCAGAGACAATGATTGTCTTGCTACATCAAGCAACGATTACTTTACGCTGGCTTGTGCACGATTCTCTAAGAACGAGAATTTATAAACTTCCTCAACAGTACACAGCAGAGACTAATTACTCACAATTGCTGACTTACTGTACTGTTAGCCTCTGGAGAAAGTTACATCACCCCTGACAATAAATAACTAATACTAATAATAATAACATCAGGTTCTTGCTGATGCATTAACTCCTGGCACAACGGATTTTAAGTTAATACAAGACTGGTCTAAGTACCAGTTATGAATAGTAAAACGTTTATGCAAGCTAGGAGCTATATGGAAAATAAGCTTAATTATGGAGAAATGAAACAAGATTTACTCTACATTAAGCTCAAGAAATAGAACTGTTAAATTTATTAATTACAAAAATAAATTTAACATTACATTTCAAATCAAATCAATGAGACGCACTCGCTCACTCACACAGAAGCTAAATACTTACGCCTAGGAAAAACACCTTAACTAAGCTCTTAAAACTACAAAATACACAAAAGAAATACCAGTCGATGAATACTTTGTATCACCACTAAGGTGGGAGTGCTGGGATTAACTGTACTAATGGAGCTTGGGGTGCTAGCGACCTCTCACACTTCTTGGAGCACAGGACCTTCCTCCGTCACAGCAAACACAAGACTGAATTCAAATAATGCCTAAGCAGGACGCACAGGCCACCGGAAGGCGTGGCTAACGGTTGAATGAGTAGGGGCGAACAATAAAAAACAATAGTATCGCTCAGTCGCGCACTTAGTGACGTGCATCAAATCGGTCACCCCTGAAAACGGTGACGAATTATTTGAAAAGTATACCCCGAAATGGAGAGAGAAACGGTTAACTGAGCGATACATAGTGAGTTTTCCACTAATAGTTCGTGGCTTCTCACAAAAAGGAAATGTCGCGAATTGATTCGTGACATTACGCCCCATGAAAATTAAATCTTTCTTCCTTCAGAAGAAAGATTTCAATATACATATATATAAATCCTAACTCAGTCACACAAGATTCACACTGTGGTGTGTGTGCTATCCTGCTACAGGAGAAAATCGCAGTCGCCAGTGAGCGAAAAAACCTCGTATTTACGTTAATAGAAGCAAGCTTGAGGGAAAAACTCCGTGACGACGGTGAAAATCCTGTACTCAGGTCAAACTGAGCGAAAATTCGCTACATTTACACTGACAACTAATTGTTGTGTAGCGTGGTGTATGTAATACACGGTGTAGGTGTGACAGTTGTAGTGTAACTGTACCTACGTGTAAAATGACACAGTAAATAATATGGCGATGACGAAGGCAGAGGAGAAGAGGTGGCAGCGTGCGGCAGACGATCGGCTGGCCCGCACAGCAAAACTGCTACACCCATTGCTGAACCTGCAAAACCAATTGAGGTGGAGCATCAAAAGTGTCAATGGGACAAAATTTTATCATGTTACAATTACTCTCTCTGCCTAGCAGTCAGTACATGCTATGAAAAGTACACTCGAGGTCGCCATTAATTATAGCACACGATTATGGTCGGCGAGTTGAGAATCCCTGTGCAAACTCGGGTCTTCCATAGCCTCGAACCGCACACGGGTCCTCAACCTGTGCCTTAACCTACAGTACTTATATTAATATCGGGAAGCTGAGAAACCTTGTGCAAACTTGGGTCTTCCATAGCCTCAAGTCGCCTCTGCGGAGTTCTCTCTCGAACTTCCCCCTTAACCTACAATACAATACTTATATTAGTACCGGGAAGCTGAGAATCCTTGTGCAAACTTGGGTCTTCCATAGCCTCAAGTCGCCACTGCGGAGTTCTCTCGAACTTTCCCCTTAACCTACAGTACTTCTATTAGTACCGGGAAGCTGAGAATCCTTATGCAAACTTGGGTCTTCCATAGCCTCAAGTCGCCACTGCGGAGTTCTCTCTCGAACTTCCCCCTTAACCTACAGTACTTCTATTAGTACCGGGAAGCTGAGAATCCTTGTGCAAACTTGGGTCTTCCATAGCCTCAAGTCGCCTTTACGGAGTTCTCTCGAACTTCCCCCTTAACCTACAATACTTATATTAGTATCGGGAGTTGAGAATCCTATGCAAACTTGGGTCTTCCATAGCCTCAAGTCGCCTCTCAACTTTCCCCTTAACCTACGGTACATAATATGTATGTACAGGCCCTGGACATAATGTGTCTTGTGGGGCCAATGGGCGAGACGTCAGGTCTGCACCCACTTCACCACTACCCTGTCTCTCAACTGACTCAGAGATTACAGGTGTAGTTACAAATGGCACAGGAAGGGCATGTCCCTGATTAGTGGTGATACTTTGGCACACACTGCAAGAACGGACAAAACTATCTATGTCCTGTCCCATCCCTGGCCAGAAAAAGTCAGCTCGGATACGGCCCTGGGTCTTCCTTTTGCCCATGTGACCTCCTGAGACTGAACAATGACCCCATTGTAACACTGCTAGGCGGTACTTGGCGGGAACGACAAACTGCAGTCGAACCTCGCCCTCGGGTGTTCGTGACTCACGGTAGAGCCGTCCTTGTTTACAAAGGAACTTGGCTCGACCTCCCCGTGAATACTTAATCACTCGACCCTTTTGTTTATTCCGCACGGCAGCAAGTGTCGGGTCAGAATGTTGTTCTTGTACAACAAGTTGACTGCACATCAGATCTTGCGGCGATTCAATGATCACTGGGGTGACACAATCTGGAGCCTCAGTCATGGCTCGTGTTACCGCAGCAGCCGAAGTCTGAGTGGCGCCATCATCGGAGCAACTATCCTTGGCTCCTTGAATATTGCCTACTATCAAGTCAAATAGAGGCTCTGGCATGACAACTGCAAGTGTCATACCAGTATAAAATGGAGATGCCACCTGGATACATGCCTCAGGGAACAATCTCACTGATCCATCAATAAGCTTTGCATGGATCTGTCGACCTGTATACTGCTCAGGCCGAACTAATCTCTGCTTGACAGAGCAACCTGAGGAACCATTGTCTCTCAGGACCTTCACAGGAATGCCTCCCACAAACCCTGGCTGTACAAGGAAGGTACTGTCACCTGTGGTGGGGCCTGTGGAGGAAGCAGCTAGCCACGCATGAGGCTGCTGAATTGATGTGGCAAACATTGTGCCTTGAGAAGATGGAACATTGGCCATCTGTAGAGGGGGGGTTCACTGTCACTGTGGGACTAGTGAACTGTGGGGAAGTACCCACATTGGTAGGGACGTGACCACCAGGCTGCTGCTGAGGAATGAAGGCTGCATTCGCTTCCTGCCTCTTTTGAGCTGGTGGTGAAAAACTTTGTCCCGACGGTCGGTTGCGTGGCTGATACTGCTGCTGGTTAGGGTACTTGTTGTACCCCTTCCACTCAGGTTTCTGAGTGTTTTGCCCCTGGTCCTTCCACTGCGGTTTTGGACCTTGGCCATTATTCTGAGAATGACTTTGGTGCTGGGATTCAGTCTGAGACGGCTTCCCAGACTTGGCAGTATCTTTTCTGCTCCAGGTGTTTTGCTTACGAGCTTGATACCCGTATGCAGTAAAGAATGCGTCAGCCTTCTCTGCCATTTGGCTGGCATCTTTCACCTGGCAGATCTTAAGCTGTGCTATGAGCTCAGCAGGCCACGACCTCTCTAGCTGTGTACGCAGCATAAGGTCAATTATCCCCTCACGCGTGGAAGGAGTTTCATCTTTCTCCATCCACTCATTTAAGTAAGCTGTGAGACGATCAAGGAACTGAACAGCTGTCTCCTTGTCTTGGAGACGAGCTCGCATGAACTGAACTTTGGCGTCGTCTACTGTGAGACCATACGCCTTAATGAGTGCAGCTTTCATCATCTCATATGTGAGATTGTCTCCACGAATTCTGTGGAGAATATCGAGGGCAGGGCCCTCAAATAAACTAAGAAATTGGATCCGCTTAGCTGCCTCATCCAGTTGATACATGTCTGCCATGTCCTCAAAACGAGCTATGTACGGCTCGATTCGCTCGCTTTCCTTGTATGAAGGAAGCTTGATGCGTGGGGTCGCCAGGACATGTGCAGGGAGAAAGCTCGTGGAGCTTGGACCAACTGCAGCAGACGTGTCTGAAGCCAAGGAATCTCGCTTGAGCTTCAGCACTTCAAGTTCATGTTTTTCTCGTGCTTCTCGCTCGACACGTTCGTGTTCTCGTTGTTCCCGCTCGTATTCGCGCTGTTCTCGCTCTTGTACTAGTTCGAGTTCGCGCTGTTTTTGCTCATGTTCGCGCTGTTGTCGCTCTTTTTCTAACTCGAGCTCGCGTTGTTTCTGCTCGTGTTCGCGCTGTTCTCGCTCGTATTCGCGCTCTTTCTCACGCTGCTCTTGTTCATAAGCACGCTCTCTTTCACGTTCCTCACGCTGTTCTCGCTCGTATTCGCGCTGTTCTCGCTCGCATTCGCGCTGAATCCTACGCTCTTCACGAGCATCTTTCTCACGTTCTTGCTCGTAATTGAACCGTGAGAGAACGTAACTCTGTATTTTCTCTGGGTCTGTGAGACCAATATCTTTGGCTTCCTGTACATATACAGCTGTAGCCATGATGCTAGCTCAATTTACTAAGTAACCGAAATTGAGTACTGACTGCTTAGCGACGAATACTAATAAACACAAGTAAAGAATACAGACACAAGCTAGTGGTGACCAGTCTTATCTAGTTAACTGGCAAAAATAAATCAAAAATGTAAATGACTGGGAAGACTCAATAATAAACACAATGGGTACGCCGACTTCCCAGGAGCGAATAAAATCGTCTGGCGTTACCAAAAATAAACTAGAGTTACGTACTCTATTGATTTATAAAGCAAAAACTCACTTGCTAAATTAACGGTAAACACCAGTAAGCTTGTGCCTATAAACTTTAATGATAAATACCTAAATATGAATGAGTGAGCACTATCTCGTGAATAGCTTTAGAGCTAGGAGTTAATATCCTGGAATGAGGTCGCCAATTGTCACGGGGTTTTTATAATATCACGGTAATTTTGATATAAATGGTTAAATATTATTTAAATTGATATTTATATTCAATAATATTGAAGCGCAGAGACAATGATTGTCTTGCTACATCAAGCAACGATTACTTTACGCTGGCTTGTGCACGATTCTCTAAGAACGAGAATTTATAAACTTCCTCAACAGTACACAGCAGAGACTAATTACTCACAATTGCTGACTTACTGTACTGTTAGCCTCTGGAGAAAGTTACATCACCCCTGACAATAAATAACTAATACTAATAATAATAACATCAGGTTCTTGCTGATGCATTAACTCCTGGCACAACGGATTTTAAGTTAATACAAGACTGGTCTAAGTACCAGTTATGAATAGTAAAACGTTTATGCAAGCTAGGAGCTATATGGAAAATAAGCTTAATTATGGAGAAATGAAACAAGATTTACTCTACATTAAGCTCAAGAAATAGAACTGTTAAATTTATTAATTACAAAAATAAATTTAACATTACATTTCAAATCAAATCAATGAGACGCACTCGCTCACTCACACAGAAGCTAAATACTTACGCCTAGGAAAAACACCTTAACTAAGCTCTTAAAACTACAAAATACACAAAAGAAATACCAGTCGATGAATACTTTGTATCACCACTAAGGTGGGAGTGCTGGGATTAACTGTACTAATGGAGCTTGGGGTGCTAGCGACCTCTCACACTTCTTGGAGCACAGGACCTTCCTCCGTCACAGCAAACACAAGACTGAATTCAAATAATGCCTAAGCAGGACGCACAGGCCACCGGAAGGCGTGGCTAACGGTTGAATGAGTAGGGGCGAACAATAAAAAACAATAGTATCGCTCAGTCGCGCACTTAGTGACGTGCATCAAATCGGTCACCCCTGAAAACGGTGACGAATTATTTGAAAAGTATACCCCGAAATGGAGAGAGAAACGGTTAACTGAGCGATACATAGTGAGTTTTCCACTAATAGTTCGTGGCTTCTCACAAAAAGGAAATGTCGCGAATTGATTCGTGACACGATGTAACCGGTTATAACACTCCTAAACCTCTGGACCCCACTAACCCAAAACACTTCTTTTGCTGCTACTAGAAAAGTGATTATCTCTCTGCTGCTTCAGAATAACTGTCTTGCATTGACGGGATTCACTAAAGCAGTGGCTCTTAGCCTTTTTTAAGTCACGGACCCCTTCGAGAATCTGGTGAAAGCAATGAACCCCTTCCCTACAAAAATGCACATTAGCACATAAACACAGCATTTTGCATGCAATTAATGTGTTTTATTTTACTGAAAACTACCACAGGCACTGTATGACATGAACAAAGTACAAAACGCACTTTACAGGAATTAAGTTTCTCACTCTTTTTCATGTAAAAACTAATGGCCTGTCGATGAAAAAATGAAATACATCCAACTTGTGCACATTAAACAAAACAAAACTTTAATTCAGCTCGAAAGTTCATTTCAATGAGAGGGTTGTTGTGTCATGAAAGTCTTTGTAGTTACTTGTAGAGAAGTTATATATATTAGACTTGTGGACGAGCGGTTATTATACTTGAGTAGTTTTGTAAGTAGATAATCTTCTTTCCCATTTGTCATTCAATGACAAGGAGAGGTAAAGAATAGTATGGGACTATTTTTATTTGTCTTGGAAATATTAACAAGTCTCTCACACAGAGCGAAGTATAAAGTAGAGTCCCGCTAGCTATCTCCCTCTCTCTCTCCCAAGTTGCTAAGCCTTTCTTCTACTCCCTGCCGCTTCTATGGCCTCTCTCCTTCTGAGCTCTCTTTCCTAAATTCTGGTGAAACAGGAGTCGTATCACGTGTGTTCCCTGTGGTTGGAAAGTTCTAGAAGCCTGTGTGTGAGTATGTGTGTATGTGTGTTCACCTGGTGATCGCTGACAAACTAACTGCATCATCTCCTGACTGGCTACTTCTTAGTCTGTCGTCAGCTTTTCCTCAGTGTAACTTGCAAGATCATTTCCCATTCCCAGGCTCGCATAGAGCTGTCTATCTGTATATTTATCTATCTATCTAGTATGATTTGTAAATATAATATGGACTCATAACATATGCTCGGCCGCGCAGCTGAAGGTCCTCCGACAGCAATTATCATTGACATATGCTAATCTATTAGTACATAATATTGATTATAATATTATATACATATAATAGTTATAGTAAATAGTGATTATTCAGTAATATTACATTTTAAACAAGTTGTATACATATTTGAATAAATGCATTAAAAGTTAATTATTTAACTGTAATACAGTATGTACTTGGGTTATTGTAGTGAAATGCAGACATGCATGAAAAAAAAAAAAAAAAATTAGGATTATGGTAAGAGTTATTAATATTTCATTTAAAGATAATGGTACTGGTATGCCATACATGGGTCATTCTTCTTTGTATTTTTTTTTCTGTATATATATATATATATATATATATATATATATATATATATATATATATATATATATATATATATATATATATACATATATATATATAATTAATACTATATACAAAATATGTACACTTCATTCAGGGGGGTTAACTTGGATGTTAACTCTCCCCCCACTAAATAATGACTCCAAATTAGCAATTCTTGCATGCATTCTGTGCATTGCGAACAGCAGTACTGCAAATACAATGCAGAAGATTATAAAGACAGTAGGTGCTGGGCTATACACATAATATGGGTTGAACATACTCAAACTCAAATCTTCCCAGGGCTTCATTGTTTCATTGATCAGTTGCATAGTTTCAAACTTAGGTGAAGTCAACTTAATACTTGTGCTCATGTTTAAGTCCATATCAGGCAGTGGGTGGAAATGTGTGTGTGTATGATTGAGAATGGCGTAGTGATTGATGGTGGATAAAGTTGACATGGCTGGTGTAAATACCTCACAGTAGTCTGGTGCTATGTATAATCCTGATGCAGATGTATGAGATGGTGGTATATCTGGACAGACTATGTAAACTGATGTGTTATGAGGGAAATAAAAAAACTGTGAGTGTCCAATGCGTTGATGGTGTACAAGTTTATCTGGAGCAAAAGTGAAGTTGCAATGATGATGAATATTGTCATTCCTGATGATAGCCATTTCACAAGGGACTGTATCAGTAGGCTGAAACGTGAAAATGTAAGCAGGACAAAGATGAACAGCATGTAAGGATGTGCGGCACTTTCGTTCAATCGTTGATTCACTTGCGAAAGAGACAGTGTCCCGTCTCTTGGAGACCATGATGAGTTCGGTGTCTGTGTTGATGTTGATGATGACCAAAGTGTTGTTATTTTTATATGGAAAGGGATGTAATTGTATACTGTGAACAGGTCTTCAGTTATGAATGGTACATGAACTACTACTGATGTTGGTGTTAGTGTTGCTTCTAAATATGGGTAATATTGCATGAATTCTCTACTGCGGAACAACGGCTTCAATTTATGTTTATGTATGCCTTGACTAACTATCTGACGTAGCTCATGAACTGGGAGTAAGTAAATTGTGATCTTGCCATCACCAGCATTCGAAATTCCTTGCATAAGCGCCCTGAAACGATCTCTAGTGTTCTCTAATTGTAGTAGAATCGTGTCAATATGTTCTGTGATGATGGAGAAGTGTTGGAAAAGTGTAATGTTTCCTTCCATATCATATATTTTATCTACACTCTCGAGAGCTATGTTTTCTGCTTTTTTCAGATTTTTCACAATTGTCTTCATTGCTGAGTTCTGTCCTGTGATGAATTTATCTTGGTATGTTAGTATCTGAGGTATCTTATTAAATTTGTTGTTTATTTCTTTAAGGTCATCCTCTGTAACCAATCCAAAGATGTTCCCAAGAACTGCGCCATCCAGGTCGAACAAACCGCGCTTTTGGCGAGTACGTGTGATGTCGTTCCTGTCGCTCAGTACCTCCGTTCCATAAGATGGGAGATCTTGGATCATGATGAGCATAGTTGACTTTGCCTGTTCTAGTTTCCATTTCGCTAACTTTACCATTTCATTCACTTCCTTGGTGTTATGTACTTGTGAAACATAATTTCCTATCATGAAGTCCAGAGTTCGCATCGGCGTCGCAAGTCTGTCTAGATAAGTAGGTAATTCATACAAGTAATCTAGACTTATTTCAGTACTCATGACGTCCTTAACTATTGTAGTCGTGGCCGTTGGAGCTATGAGGCATCCTTGTCGTACTATGTGTTGGGGGTCTAAGTGCGCATATCCTCTTGCTATGTTGAGGAGAATCCATAGCATAAGTCCCTTCATCGTAACCTACCAAAAAAAAAAAAAATCTATTAATTTCCTAATATGGTCATGCTGTGGTCGATGATAGTGATGATGTGCGTTAGGTTGATTGTTATTTCATTTATAGAAGGAGTTTAAATCGATATTTAATTCTCGGAAATGATGTACTGTAGATTTTATTGGAACAGTTGCACCTATGTTCGATTGTTTGGTATATGACCTTAATTTCTTTTAGTAATCATTGTTGTTTTCCTGCTTGGCTTCTTGAGGTACGTTCGCCTGTTCAGTTGTATCCGAGGCTGAATAATTATTGGATAATTCCCTTGAAACTCGTTTTAAATGGTCAATATGAACTTGTTTCTCCTCGCCACTTGAAAGTGACTTTATTAAAACTTTGTTTGCTTTTATTTTAATTACTATGTATGGGCCCTCAAATTTTGGGGATAATTTATTGTCTCTCGTATGAATGATACCGTAAACAATGTCTCCTAAGCTGATAGGTGAATCTCTTGCCTTCTTGTTAAATGCCTCCGTCATTTCTTCCTTGGACATCGTTAATTGTTTTTTGACTCTTTTGTGAATGTCCTGGAATTCACGTAAACGGAGTTTAGAGTAATCATCGTAATTGTATATAGGCATGCTGTCACCTTCTAGGAGCTCATATGGTAATTTTTTATCTGTAATAATGAAATGTGGTGTGTCACCTATGGATTTATTTATAGATCCATTAATTGAGGCTTCTACTCTGGGAATCCAATCATCCCAGCTTGCATAATTTTCACTGAGAATGTGTCGTAGCACATCTAATACTTTTTTATTTTGTCTCTCTACCAACCCATTCGATGCTGGGTGATAGGCTAAAACGTTAATCTTTTTGATGTTGTATTGTTTACATATTTCTTGTAAGATCTCAGAATTAAATTCTCCTCCATTATCACTTATTAGTACCTTAGGGGTAGTAAAGCGACATATTACATTATCTGTTATTGCCTTTGCTACTGTCTCTGCTGTCTTATCTTTAAGTGGAGCTAAAATGACATAACGGGAAAAATGATCCGTTGCTACGAATAAGTATAGGTTATTATTGTATGATAATGGCATCTTGAGTAAATCAACAGCGACAACGTCCCATGGTTGATGTGGTACAGGGTAATTACCCATCGGTGCAGGTGTGATTGGGTATCCTTTGTGTTTCGCACATGATTCGCATTTGTCTATATGAATGTTTATATCTTTTCGTAATGAAGGCCAGTAATATAACAGCTGGGCTTGGTTGAATGTCTTATCCTTTCCAGGATGTCCTGCATGTGGGCTGTCGTGTATCGTTCGTAATACTTGAGGTATCATGTCATTAGGTACTATCAACTGGTTAGTATTTCTTTGGCGTTTTGGTTGTTTAGAGTTAATTTTGTATAATGTCTTATTGACCATTGTGAATTGTTCAAGTGGGACATGCAGTTTGGGTAATTGTATGTCATCTCCACTTTCTAACTTGTATATAACTTTAGACCATATTGGGTCAAGTCTTTGTGCCTTTGCGATATCCTCGTGGTTTGGGATATTTCCTTTGAGATCTAACGCCCGACCTGAATTGTGTTCGGGTTCCTAGATAATGCGTCAGCTACTATGTTCATTTTACCTTGTATATAATGAATTTGTACATTGTAGTTTTCAACTGCACATTTCCATCTTGCTCTCCTCCCAGAAAGGAGTTTTTCTTTAAACATACCCACCAGTGGTTTATGGTCGGTGAATAAGTGGATTTCGTAACCATATACCAAATCTCGAAACTTTTGTAATGCAAAAACCACTGCAAGTGCCTCTAAGTCTGTAGTGCAATAATTTTTCTCTGCACCTCTTGCTTGTCTGCTGGCAAATGCAATTGGTTGATTTTTTCCTCTTTTATCTTCCTGCATCAGTACAGCCCCTAATCCTTTAACTGATGCGTCTGTACAAATAAGAAATGATTTTGTGTAATCTGGATATGCTAAACAAGGTGCATTTGTTAGTTTAATTTGTAGATTGTTAAATACCCTTTTTTGTTCTTCTTCCCATTGGAATACAGCATCTTTTTTGAGTAGTTGGAATAGAGGAAAGGCTATATGAGAGAACTGTGGTACGAATGACCTATAGTACCCAGCCAGACCTAAAAATTGTCTAACTTCGTCAGTCGTAGTGGGTTCAGGAAAATCTCTCACTGCCTGTATTTTGTCATCAGTGGTGTGAATACCATCAGAACTTAATTTGTGGCCTAAGAAATTTATTTCCTTAAAGCAAAATTTGCATTTAGAAAGTTTAATTTTTAAACCAGCATCACCAAGCTTTTGTAAGAGTAAGTCTAATTTCCTGAGATGATCCTTAATATTCTTCGTTGCGATTATAATATTGTCAAGATAAACAAATATTCCTTGTCCTAAAATTCCGGACAATACGTAATTCATAAGACGCTGGAATGTGCCTGGGGCTGTCCTCAGTCCCATTGGCATTCTTGTATATTGATAATGGCCTCTGTTTGTTGAAAAGGCAGTGTATTTACGTGACTCCTTCGATACCGGAATCTGATAATAGCCGTTTAGGAGATCGATGGTCGAGAATATATTATTCTCAGGACCAATATTCTGTAGAACGTCGCTTAGCAATGGCATGGGAAATCTGTCTGGGATTGTGTGATTATTTAGTTTACGGTAATCTACTACCGCACGCATTTCTCCATTTCGTTTGGGCACGAAGAATAATGGGGCATTCCACGGGGAGACTGAAGGCTCAATAATTCCAAGATTTAACATTTCATCGACATGCTGATTT
The DNA here is from genome assembly GCF_032717465.1 of Coenobita brevimanus. Taxonomy (NCBI): domain Eukaryota; kingdom Metazoa; phylum Arthropoda; class Malacostraca; order Decapoda; family Coenobitidae; genus Coenobita; species Coenobita brevimanus. The sequence goes on from NC_136961.1 coordinate 9,865,699, forward strand.
GCAAGTGTACGTTGGGAGTGTGGTATGCGGTAAGCTGGTACGAAAATTGGTGGTGTTTCTGGGTGCACATTAATCATGTGATTAATCAAGTTAGTACACCCTAATTTTTCTCCGGGCAATGCTACGGTGTCCCTGTGTTTCCAGCAAGGTTAATAAATCATTTTCTTCATCAAATTCACCTGAGTGAATTGAATTCTCTTTTATTCTTTCTCTATCCGTAGATTTTATCTCACTTGTCACTCCAGCTATAACTATTTCCTTCACAGGGGGGGGACATTTTTCAATATTAACTATGCAAGTTCCCTTTTTCAACTGAACTTCCCCATTCATGTGATTAATTATGAATATCTGAGTTTGCTCTTCGTCGTTCGTATGACATAATGCGTTTTCTACTGACAATCCCTTTACTTTACATAGTTCTTCTAAGACAAGAACAGTACTATTCCGTAATTTGCTCTTTATGGTAACCTTCATGTATGAATTAGGTGGTAAAACTAAATCATTAGTGAGATAGGCTGGAAAAATTGATAAATCAGTACTGTTATCTGGGTCACTAATTCTGGAGGATGGGGTTGGTGGTGGGAGTGGATCTATACACTCATCTGTTTGTGTATGTTTGTTTAGGCCTTTAATATTACCAATTCTTTTTGGCTCTCTTCTACCAATCGGTGAGGGCTCTGAAGTTATTTCCTCTATGAATTCATTGTCAAAGTCTATTCCATTCATTTGTGGGAGTATGGTTATGTTCTCAGCTCTCATGGAGCTTAAGCCCAGTAACATATGAGCTTTAATTGCTAAGTTTTCAACGGTATAGAAAAATGCAGAGAATGGTCTTGTAGTCTCTGTGAAACTTATATTTAATCTTATCATACCTTTCACTGTAATTTCTTGTCCATCTACTGTGTATAAATCTAAATCAGCTTCATCCAGAAAAGTTACTTTCTTTTTATTTTTAAGAATTCTATTTAGTTCTTCATGTGTTATTAAGTTCACTGGAGAGCCTGTATCTAAAAATAAGGAAACGTTTTGATCCTCACATACAGCTGGTATCAAGATACACTCATTTCCCAACATGCCTCCTATGTGAAGTTTAGACTTGTTTTTCTTTACGTTTGTTCGTTTTTTGTCATGACTTGGTCTTCCCCCGATTTGAACATAGACACAATTTTTTCTACTGTTTTGCAATCACTGGTCCAGTGCCCTTGGTATCTATGATGCCTACAGTAAGGACCAAATCCTTGTGTCTTTTGCTTGTCCTCTTTTGCTTTGATAAAGCATTCATATCTTCTGTGTCCTGGTTTTGCACAATAATGACATAGAATGGACCTATCCCTTGATTATGACCTACGATGTGATTTCCCATAAGAAGTGTTGTTTTTGGCGCGAGACCTGCTCGGGCTGTGCGAAAACTTATGAAACTGCCTGTAGCACGGCGTCTGTGATCAAGGCCTTGTCATGTTTGGTTGTTTGGTCTGCCTGCTTTCTGGTCGCGATCGATTTTGTTCTCTGTTTGGGGTCGGTGTAGATGTTTTCACAGCTGATACTGTCTCAGGTACCCTCATTCTACCAGAATGTGCATGTGTGTCGACCATACCTGCTTTAATGCACTGCATCTCTACCTCGTTCATTAAGTCTAGCAAGCACATTCCTGGGGTGTACGCGATCGTCTTGGCGATCTTAAGGGTCCTATCAGGTAATTTACACACGGCAGCTACATAACCAATGATGTCCACGACGAGGTCTGGGGACATCTTTCCGTCATCTGTTATCCAGTTAGAATTTTCCAAGGTCACTAACAATGTTCTTTTGATTGTGGAGACATCAGCAGTTATTTCACTGAGCACATGGTTTGTAGTGTGCTCCCTTACAAGATCTACAATTTTATGTAATTCTGGAATTATACCTGGCAAGAAGTTCATACCTCCAGAAAATTTCTTCAAAAATTCAGTTTTAAATTCATCATACGTCCTAGCCCTATGGAGCTTGTCTGAGCGAGGTAAATTGCTTGCTTGACATCTTTCCTGGCTTATGCAAGATGAAAAAAATAGCAATTTTCTCTTGTTCATCTAGTATGTGGCGCTTGATGAACATTTGTTCACACTGACTGAGTAATGAAATGACATCAATGCGATCTTTGTCTGTGCCAGAGAATTTTGGGGCAGTTTTATCCTCGTGATACACAAACACTTGAGGTGTGGTTGTTAGATCAGCGGTATTTGTTTCTTGATTCATTTTCACTGTTTGCTCTGTTTATTCAACTCGGACGTGTTTATCGTTGTGTGAGGGAATGGTGGAATATGTACGACCGGACCGGTGAACCCTGTTAAGTATATTGGCATACGTGTGCAAGTCAACGACAAAGTCCGCACTTGCTACGTCAGAGGGGATTTCCCACTCATCATCTGAAACTGCCGTATTTGTTTCTTGATCCTTAGTGTGTGGTGAGGTTTGTACAAGGGGTGGGTTGCCTTGGGGCTCTCTTAATTGTGAGTCTGTAGTTGTGGCAAATTGTGTGTCATCTGGTGTGTTGCCTTGGTGCTCTCTTAATTGTGAGTCTGTTGTTGTGGCAAATTGTGTGTCATCTGGTATTAACAAGGGTGATGGCGAAAATATTTCTGTCATTAAGATATGGTGTTATGAAATACGCCTCTTGTTTATTTATGTCCTAACAAAATAGATGAGTAAATAAGTTGAAATAAATGATAGATAGTGAGTGTATAAGTGTATATATGGAAATAAGTAAAAAAAGGTTGAATATAGCTAATTTTAGCACTGAGAAGAAATGAGTAAGTATAATTTTACCCACTTGATACAGATCGTAGAGGTGTGTCGATACAAAAGTCGATCTCGGAAGAAAAATGCAGGTTTGATTGAAGATCTCTTGATAATTCTAGTGCTGTGTTGATGGACGATATTACTCAGGAAATTCCATGGACTGGTGCTTGTGGTGGTTAACAGCTGTCCCAGGCAAACCTCAGCATAGAACGTCGAATTTCCAACTTAACTGTGAAAATAAATGAGTATGAGTAGGGGCTATGTGAATAATGAGTAATGAGTAGTGGGTGAGAGGTGCCTGGTGTCAGTCACACGTTGCTTGGCATGGCAGACTCGCGTTGTGATGTCATCTCAGCACATGGTGACGTTGGCTTCCCACACTGGTAGCTGTGGTGAGTAAATGAGTAGCGATGAGTAACTTGAGTGAAGATGAGTGAGTAAGATGAGTTGTGAATATGGACTTGGTATTTGCTTTGTCGTCTTGACCTCTTCACTCCTGCATCAGCAGGTGGGGGTTGGGTGGATGTAGCAGAGAGAGGAGGGTGAGGTCTGGTGGTTATGAGTTATGAGTCGTGTCTCACTCTTCGTTTGTTTGTATTGTATTTTCTTACTTGATGTATTCTTGGTCCTTTTTTCTTGTGATTTACTCGTTGTAGGATGCAGACTGCTGCTACTTGTAGGTGCGTGTAGAAGATTATACAGACGACTCGTAGAGTTGTTACTTGTAGTTGATTGTAGATGGTTGTAGTTCGTTCACTGTAGAACTGAAGTTAATCTTGTAGAGTGTCGCCTGCTTTTGCAGAAATTCACTGTTGATTCGAAGACGAGGTGAGTTCTTTTTGCTGCCACCAAATGTCATAGAAAGACTTTGTAGTTACTTGTAGAGAAGTTATATATATTAGACATGTGGACGAGCGGTTATTATACTTGAGTAGCTTTGTAAGTAGATAATCTTCTTTCCCATTTGTCATTCAATGACAAGGAGAGGTAAAGAATAGTATGGGACTATTTTTATTTGTCTTGGAAATATTAACAAGTCTCTCACAGAGAGCGAAGTATAAAGTAGAGTCCCGCTAGCTATCTCCCTATCTCTCTCTCTCTCTCCCAAGTTTCTAAACCTTTCTTCTACTCCCTGCCGCTTCTATAGTCTCTCTCCTTCTGAGCTCTCTTTCCTAAATTCTGGTGAAACAGGAGTCGTATCACGTGTTTTCCCTGTGGTTGGAATGTTCTAGAAGCCTGTGTGTGAGTATGTGTGTATGTGTGTTCACCTGATGATCGCTGACAAACTAACTGCATCATCTCCTGACTGGCTACTTCCTAGTCTGTCGTCAGCTTTTCCTCAGTGTAACTAGCAAGATCATTTCCCATTCCCAGGCTCGCATAGAGCTGTCTATCTTTATATTTATCTATCTATATAGTATGATTTGTAAATATAATATGGACTCATAACAGTTGTTTGGCCTGAATAAGGAGACGAAATGTGGAGTGGTCTTTAACAAGGCAACACCCATAACATCGTTGACATTCAGTTGATTTCTGCTTCTCGTTTGGATAGAAACAAGCGCTGAAAACCTTGACTCACAAAGGTATGTAGTAGAAAAGGTAATCAGAGCACCAATAGCTCGCTTTGCCAGACAAGGGTAGGCTTGTGTCAACGAACAGCAGAATTTTTCAAGAGTCGTCGAATGTTTTTTTTTCTTTTTCAGTTAATGATGCCAAACGGCATCATGCAATATCACTAAATAGTTCTCAATTATTCTGACCTTCATGGACCCCCTAAACTCATCTATGAACCCCCAAGGGGTCCATGGACCCCAGGTTAAGAACCTGCACTACAGGCTGGGATTAATGATCCTGGTTTGTATTGATGAATTTACTATGTTACCTTCTCGTGGGGAATGGAGTCCTTCACTGAATGCCAAACCAGCCGATAGCACATACTTTGGCTATAATCCTGTATTGCATACCACGACACCTTCATCTCATGAAACTACCACTTCATCCTTGCTGAACATACAGGCCTTCATTCCACCTGAAGCCACCTTTCAGCACATAGGATCCTGTTCCACTTTGTCCTTCCTAAATATCCAGTCCTTTCTTCCATCCCCTAGTCTTTCACCATCTGATTGATCCATACACAATCTTGAACTCATTGGGTTCAAAACGTGCATCGGCCGGGAATTGAACCCGGGCCTCCCGCGTGGCAGGCGAGAATTCTACCACTGAACCACCGATGCTCATGAAATCATATGGAAAAACGCGAATTTGACGTTCTCCAGAAGTCCCGAGTCACGGTTGCTTTCTCCCCGTCACGAGAGTTCATCTCAAGTCACCCCTGCATTGTGTTGCATTCGTTTTCTGCACTTAATGGATAATTAAACAAAAGATGAAGAAATGGGCTCTGTATACTGTATATATATGAGTATATCATAAGAATATGTGCATGTTGCATATGTATATGTATGCACGCCTGTACACATACCCATATCTTGATACACGCGTACCTATCCTGTACGTGCAGTATATCTATGGCTACATGTGCGTGAATGTATACATATATAGGTTTATGTATGTGTGGATTTGTGCCTCTTTCTGCATACGTCTTTCCATACGTGTGTATCCATGTACCACTTTACTCATCTCAAAACATGTAATGATAATTACTATAACAACTTTGTACCATGTATGTGCCATTGTATGTCTTTGTTCATTATTGTGCTTGTAATGATTATTACTTCTATACCTTCTGAGAGGGGAGGGTGGAGGTATGTCTGACCACTACCTGGTGGAGGGAAAGTTAAGAGTAGGTAAGAGATGGGTGAGAGCTAGGAGGGTTAGGTGTGGCAGGGAGGTTTTGAAAGTGAGTGAGTTGGATAAAAGAGAGAAAAAGATAGAGTATCAGGAGAAATTGAAAGATGAGTGGAACGCAGTGAAAGATCGGGAAAATGGCAGTGTGGAGGAGGAATGGCAGTTGTTTAAGAGTGCTGTGGTGGGGCATGCAGAAGAGGTGTGTGGTGTGAGACGTGTGGGTGGTGGTGTAAGAAAAGGAAGTGAATGGTGGTGCGAGGAAGTAAGTATGGCTGTGGCTGAGAAGAGACGTGCATATGAAGTGTGGCTGCAGAGGAAGGATGAGATGTCATATGAAAGGTATAAGGAAAAGAGGAATAGAGCGAGAAGGGCTGTGCGTGATGTTAAAGTGGCAGCAGATGAGAGGTGGGGTAGGCGGCTGACAGAGAATTTTCAACAGAATAAGAAAATGTTTTGGAAGGAGGTGAAAAGGGTGCGAAAGGGAGAGTCTGGGAAGGAAGAACGAGTAAAAGCAGAGGATGGAAGGATGTTAATTGAGATGGATGCAGTAAGGAAGAGATGGGCAGAGTATTTTGAAAGATTGTTAAATGTAGAGGAGGAAAGGGTGGCTGAGATTGTGTCAGATAGAAGGGTGCAAGGAATAAATGTGTTGGGAGAGTTGAATGATTCTTTGATCACGAAGGAGGAAGTGGAGAAGGCAGTAAAGGAGATGAAAACAGGGAAAGCTGCAGGTATGGATGGGTGTGCTGTGGAATGCCTGAAGGGTGGTGGAGTGACTATTGTTGACTGGTTAGTAAGATTATTCAGTGTGTGCTTTGAGAAAGGTATGGTGCCAATTGACTGGGCAAGTGCTTGTGTGGTCCCGTTGTATAAAGGCAAGGGTGATAAGTATGAATGTACTAGCTTTAGGGGTATAAGTCTGTTGAGTGTTGTAGGTAAAGTGTATGGTAGAGTGGTTAATTATGGGGAGTTAGAGAGGGTACAGAGGGAGTGATTAGTGATGAGCAGTGTGGCTTTAGGAGAGGGAGGGGATGCGTTGATCAGGTGTTTGCTGTGAGACAAGTGTGTGAAAAGTATTTAGCGAGGCAAGGATGTGTTTTGGGCATTTATGGATTTAGAGAAAGCGTATGATAGAATTGATAGGGAGGCTTTGTGGACTGTTTTAAGATTGTATGGACTTGATGGTAGGTTACTAAAAGGGGTGAAAAGTTTTTATGTAAATACTAGAGCGTGTGTAAGAGTGGGAAATGCTGTGAGTGATTGGTTTCCCGTGAGAGTGGGGCTGCGACAGGGATGTGTGATGTCGCCTTGGTTGTTTAATATTTACATGGATGGTGTTGTAAGGGAGGTGAATGCAAGAGTTTTAGGTGGTCTGAGTCTGGTAAATGTTGATGGAGGAGAGTGGAATCTGAAGCAGCTGCTGTTTGCAGATGATACTGCACTGGTGACTGATTCAGAGGAGAGATTGAGACAGTTGGTAGAGGAGTTTGGAAGGGTGTGTGAAAGGAGGAAATTGAAAGTAAATGAGAATAAGAGTAAAGTGATGAAGTGTACGAGGTTGATAGATGGTAGGGGGATGAATATAGTTTTGAATGGTGAGTTGCTTGAGGAGGTAGATTGTTTTAAATATCTAGGGTCACATGTTGCTGTGGATGGAAGAATAAATGCAGAAGTGAAGTTTAGAATAAATGAAGTAGGAAAGGTGCTGGGAGGAATGAAAAAAGTGTTTAAATGTCGTTCGCTTAGAATGGATGTAAAGAGAAGGCTGTATGAGGGTGTTGTGGTACCGACTGCGTTATATGGGGCTGAAACATGGAATATGGGTGTAGCAGAGAGGAAAAGTTTGAATGTAATGGAGATGAGATGTCTGAGGAGTATGTGTGGAGTGACGCGTATGGATCGAGTGCGAAATGATGAAGTGCGAAGGAGAACTGGAGTTGTTCGGGAGATGGCTGGTAGAGTTGAGCAGAGGGTGTTGCAATGGTTTGGGCATATGGAGAGAATGGATAATGAGCGATTGGTGAAAAAGATAACTAGATCTGATGTGAGAGGTGTAAGACTGAGAGGAAGACCACGAATAGGATGGATGGACAGTGTGAAGAGAGCGCTGGATGCGAGAGGGATGTCTGTTGTGCAAGGAAGAGTGGCTGTGCGTGACAGAAATAAATGGAGAGAAATTGTGAATGAATAAGTGATGACGCAGCCCTGAGGGGATATTCTCCCGCATTTGGTCTGATCAGCTAGTCAGGTCAGGTGCGGGTAAGGGGATGGGTCTGTTATGATGTGGCAGGGGTAAACCAGTTCTGCTGTCGGGCCCTGCTGCGGATGTCACTGCTTGCATTGTGCAGTTGACCCTTGTGCGGTGTGGTGCGGTGAGGATCTGTCCGTTCTCCCCTTTGGGGCTAAGATGCGAATGAATGTGTTTGAATGGATGAGTAAATGGAGAGTGAGTCGTCCTGTCTCGGCTACCTCCCTTTCCTTGGGGGAAGCAGCCAAGGTATATAGATAGATAGATAGATACCTTCTATGCCCTACGATACCGATTTTTGTTTTCTCGTGCTCTCATGCACTCTTCAGTGCTTGGCCTTCAAGTACAGTGCTCCCCAGAGTGTTGCGGCTTATACTGAGTGGTAAAGAAAGAACCTAAATTAAAGAAAACAAAAAAGGGCCCTCAGAAACCAATCATTTGAAAAATAACTAAACTAAAGAATGATAGAAGAGCATCGGGAAAGGAAGTACGTGAGGAGCAGAGGGAGGAGTAGGAGGGGGTGGAGGAAAATAAATGGATGGGCTAGGTAAGGAGGGAGGAGGGAAGTTGTAAGGCGTGAGGGAAGTGGAAGAGTTACGACAGTTGCGACGAAATACCGAATCGACGGTCATTTGTCGAATTGGCACTCTTAATTAGAAAATATTATACTCTTTATCCCCATATAAATTGAATTAACCGCAATATTTTGACCGAATTTCAGATAATTAGCTGTATATAAACCTATCCTGTGGTAATAATGATATTGTTTTCCTATTAAATTCGCCGATTCTCTGCCGATTCGGTGCCTATTCGGTAGATGACTGTCGATTCGGTATTTCTTCGCACCGGCTACACTGTCCTTCATTTCTTTTAAGAACAACCTCCTGCACGCAGACCTCTGTCCTACGCTGTATATTAAGCCGGCTTATTCTGGTTTAACGTCTGTGTCTTATCCCAAATCAGACATGTACTCTGTCACCTTCCCCATCATAAGTAGGCAATCTCAACAGGGGGTCAGGCTTTACACTGCCTTCTAACGTTTGCTGAAGAAATATGTATTCAGTTAAACGCAAGCCCCATTGGAGTACACACTTTTCGTCTTCACATTACCCTTCCTTATTAAGAAGTCCATTGTGATCCACCCTCTACATCATTTCTTGACTTCGTTTTGCTTAAAACGTGCATCGGCCGGTAATCAACCCATGGCCTCTCGCTCTTGAAGGGAAAAGTATACCGCTGAACCAACGATGCTGATTTAGTGATGGAAAAGACACGAACCTGATGTCTTTTAGAAGTCATGAGTCAAGTTTGGCGTCTCCTAATACCCAAAAATCATGCCCCTCATCAACCATAAGTTTTGCTCAGCTGAGGGGTGACTTAATTAAGGAGTGAATAACGACCCGGATGAAACGAGTATTTGAGGGAGAACTTAAGTAAGGAGGTAGGGAACACATCAGTGAAACAAATATTTAAGTGCGAGATGGAAGAGCAGGGAGGGACTGGAAAGGAACTGAGGGACAGGGGTGCTTTTGGAAGGGAAGGGGTGGGGTAGAAAAACGAAACGAGGGAGTGGGAAGTGTGGTCTCGAAAGGAAGGAAAGAAGTTGAAAAAAAGGTGGGAGGGGGAATGAGAGCTAAGGTGTTGATGAGGAAAGACCACGGAGAGCAATGAAACTGAACTGATACTGAAGCGACTGAAACGGAAAAGATGTGAAGACATGGATGACTTACAAGTATCATGAATGAACCTGAAGTGGCGCATTTCATTTATATTAAATCTAATCTCATGGTAATGGGTGTAACTGAACCTGAATGTGAAGGACCCGAACAGGTCCTAAATGAACCTAAACAGACGTGAAGGAATAGATGGACCTCTTGTATTTGCCTAAAATTGAGCAGTGGACTAATTCGTACCTAAATATAAAACATGTAATATAACTAGTAATTTCAGTTGTCGTTTCATTTTGCATCTTATGGTAATACCAGCACAGCTTTCATATTCTCTAAGAGGCCTTCACTCCATCTAAAATCCCCCTGCAACGCATGGGTCTACTTGTTCCAGAGGGAACCTTTAGCATATCAGTATTATGAATATTATTCATCTGACACATATATTACATTCCTTTATTCCATCCAGAGCGAAAGTCTTGCATAGTTTATGTCACCTAACCTTGGCTCAATAATGGTCCATTGCATCATCACTTGCTGCATCTCAAATTGAACTGATCAAAAATTTGGCTCTCTGTTCTTGGAGGGAATAATTTTATCGTGCTCCTGGCTCTGGTTTCCTTCATTTGTGCATTATAAAAAAAGTCATTGACAGAAGTTGTGTCCTCAAGTCAAGGTCGCACCCCACCCTTCGAAACATCCAAGTTCCTGGAGTGGCTGGCAGAAAACTCCCCCCATATGATTTGGAATGCGAACCTCCTACTGAAGATCGGTAGTAAATTGTGTTGCTGACTGATGAAATGGAAAGGAAATGATGTATAACTGATGTATTATCTTGTTCTGTCCGTAAATAGCAGCCACTTGTCTAAAAGGGGGCTGAAAAATCCATTAGGCACGATGTAACCGGTTATAACACTCCTAAACCTCTGGACCCCACTAACCCAAAACACTTCTTTTCCTGTTACTATAAAAGTGGGTATCTCTCTGCTGCTTCATAATAACTGTCTTGCATTGACGGGATTTACTAAAGCAGTGGTCTTAGCCTTTTTTAAGTCACGGACCCCTTCGAAAATCTGGTGAAAGGTATGAACCCCTTCCCTACAAAAATGCACAAAAACAGAGCATTTTGCATGCAATTAACATACTTTATTTTACTGAAAACTACCACACGCACTGTATGACATAAACAAAGTACAAAACGCACTTTACAAGAATTATGTTTCTCACTCTTTTTCATGTAAAAACTATTGGCCACTTGATGAAAAAATGAAATACATCCAACTTGTGCAAATTAAACAAAACAAAACTTTAATTCAGCTCGAAAGTTCATTTCAATGAGAGGGTTGTTGTTTGGCCTGAATAAGGAGACGAAATGTGGAGTGGTCTTTAACAAGGCAACACCCATAACATCGTTGACATCCAGTTGATTTCTACTTTTCGGTTTGATAGAAACAAGCGCTGAAAACCTTGACTCACAAAGCTATGTAGTAGCAAACGTAATCAGAGCACCAATAGCTCGCTTTGCCTGAGAAGGGTAGGCGTGTGTCAACAAACAGCAGAATTTTTCAAGAGTCTTCGATTTTTTTGTTCTTTTTCAGCTAATGATGCCAAACGGTATTATGCAATATCACTAAAGTGTTCTCAATTATTCTGATCTTCATGGACACTCTAAAGCCCATCTATGAACCCCCAAGGGGTTCCATGGACCCCAGGTTAAGAACCCGTGCACTACAGGCTGGGATTGATGACCCTGCTTTGTATTGATGAATTTACTATGTTACCTTCTCGTGGGGAATGGAGTCCTTCACTGAATGCCAAACCAGCCGATAGCACATACTTTGGCTATAATCTTGTATTGCATACCACGACACCTTCATATCATGAAACTAACACTTCATCCTTGCTGAACATACAGGTCTTCATTCCACCTGAAGCCACCTTTCAGCACATTGGATCCTGTTCCACTATGTCCTTGCTAAATATCCAGTCCTTTCTTCCATCCCCTAGTCTTTCACCATCTGATTTATCCAGACACAATCTTGAACTTATTGGGTTCAAAACCTGCATCGGCCGGGAATTGAACCCGGGCCTCCCGCGTGGCAGGCGAGAATTCTACCACTGAACCACCGATGCTCATGAAATCATAGGAAAAAACGCGAATTTGACGTTCTCCAGAAGTCCCGAGTCACGGTTGCTTTCTCCTCGTCACGAGAGTTCATCTCAAGTCAACCCTGTATTGTGTTGCATTCGTTTTCTGCACTTAAGGGATAATTAAACAAAAGATGAAGAGATTGGCTCTGTAATGTGTATATATATGAGTATATCATAAAAATATGTGCATGTTGCATATGTATATGTATGCACGCCTGTACACATACCCATATCTTTTACACGCGTACCTATCTTGTACGTGTAGTATGTCTATGGCTACATGTGCGTGAATATATACACATATGTGCATATATAGGTGTATGTATCTGCATATATGCCTCTTTGTGGATACATCTTTACATACGTGTGAATCCATGTACCACTTTACTCATCCCAAAACATGTAATGATAATTACTCTAACAACTTTGTACCATGTATGTGCCATTGTGTCTTTGTTCATTATTGTGCTTGTAATGATAATTACTTCTATACCTTCTATGCCCTACGATACAGATTTTTGTTTTCTCGTGCTGTCATGCACTCTTCAGTGCTTGGCCTTCAAGTACAGTGCTCCCCAGAGTGTTGCGGCTTACACTGACTGGTAAATAAAGAACTTAAAGTAAAGAAAAAAAAAGAAAAAAAAAAGGTTCTCGGGTACCAAACATTTGCAAAATAACCAAACTAATATATGCTAGAAGATCATCAGGAATGGAAGTGCGCCAGGAGGAGAAGGAGGAGTAGGAAGGGGTGGAGGAAAATAAATGGTTGGGCTAGGTAAAGAGGGAGGAGGGATGTTGTAAGGCGTGAGGGAAGTGGAAGAGTTACGATGGTTGCGACGAAATACCGAATCGACGGTCATTTGTCGAATTGCCACTCATAATTGGAAAATATTATACTCTTTATCACCATATATTTTGAATTAACCGCAATATTTTGACCGAATTTCAGATAATTAGCTGTATATAAACCTATCCTCTGGTAATAATGATAATGTTTTCCTATTAAATTCGCCGATTCTCTGCCGATTCGGTGCCGATTCGGTAGATGACTGTCGATTCGGTATTTCTTCGCACCGGCTACACTGTCCTTCATTTCTTTTAAGAACAACCTCCTGCACGTAGACCTCTGTCCTACGCTGTATATTAAGCCGGCTTTTCTGGTTTAACGTCAGTGTCTTATCTCAAATCAGACATGTACTCTGTCACCTTCCCCATCATAAGTAGGCAATCTCAATAGGGGTCAGGCTTTACACTGCCTTCTAACGTTTGCTGAACAAACAAGTATTCAGTTAAACGGAAGCCCCATTGGAGTACACAATTTTCGTCTTCACATTACCCTTCCTTATTAAGAAGTCCATTGTGATCCACCCTCTACATCATTTCTTGACTTCGTTTTGCTTAAAACGTGCATCGGCCGGTAATCAACCCATGGCCTCTCGCTCTTGAAGGGAAAAGTATGCCGCTGAACCAACGATGCTGATTTAGTCATGGAAAAGACACGAACCTGATGTCTTTTAGAAGTCATGAGTCAAGTTTGGCGTCTCCTAATACCCAAAAATCATGCCCCTTATCAACCATAAGTTTTGCTCAGCTGAGGGGTGACTTAATTAAGGAGTGAATTACGACCCGGATGAAACGAGTGTTTGAGGGAGAACTTAAGTAAGGAGGTAGGGAACACATCAGTGAAACAAATATTTAAGTGCGAGATGGAAGAGCAGGGAGGGACTGGAAAGGAACTGAGGGAGAGGGTTGCTTTTGGAAGAGAAGGGGTGGGGTAGAAAAACGAAAGGAAGGAGTGGGAAGTGTGGTCTCGAAAGGAAGAAAAGAAGTTAAAAAAAGGTGGGAGGGGGAATGAGAGCTGAGGTGTTGATGAGGAAAGACCACGGAGAGCAATGAAACTGAACTGATACTGAAGCGACTGAAACGGAATCGATGTGAAGACATGGATGACTTACAAGTATCATGAATGAACTTGAAGTGGCGTATTTCATTTTAAATTAAATCTAATCTCATGGTAATGTGTGTAACTGAACCTGAATGTGAAGGACCCGAACTGGTCCTAAATGAACCTAAACAGACGTGAAGGAATAGATGGACCTCTTGTATTTGCCTAAAAATGAGCAGTGGACTAATTCGTATCTAAATATAAAACATGTAATATAGCTAATAATTTCAGTTGTCGTTTCATTTTGCATCTGATGGTAATACCAGCATAGTTTCAGATTCTCTAAGAGGCCTTCACTCCATCTAAAGTCCCCCTGCAACGCATGGGTCTACTTGTTCCAGAGGGAACCTTTAGCATATCAGTATTATAAATATTATTCATTTGACACATATATTACATTCCTTTATTCCATCCAGAGCGACAGTCTTGCATAGTTTATGTCACCTAACCTTGGCTCAATAATGGTCCATTGCATCATCACTTGCTGCATCTCAAAATGAACTGATCAAAAATTTGGCTCTCTGTTCTTGCAGGGAACAATTTTAACGTGCTCCTGGCTCTGGTTTCCTTCATTTGTGCATTATAAAAAAAAAAGTCATTGACAAAAGTTGTGTCCTCAAGTCAAGGTCGCACCCCACCCTTCGAAACATCCAAGTTCCTGGAGTGGCTGGCAGAAAACTCCCCCCATATGATTGGGAATGCGTACCTCCTACAGGAGATCGGTAGTAAAATGTGTTGGTGACTGATGAAATGGAAAGGAAATGATGTATAACTGATGTATTATCTTGTTCTGTCCGTAAATAGCAGCCACTTGTCTAAAAGGGGGCTGAAATTTCCATTAGGCGTGATGTAACCGGTTATAACACTCCTAAACCTCTGGACCCCACTAACCCAAAACACTTCTTTTGCTGTTACTAGAAAAGCGATTATCTCTCTGCTTCTTCAGAATAACTGTCTTGCATTGACGAGATTTACTAAAGCAGTGGCTCTTGGCCTTTTTTAAGTCACGGACCCCTTCGAAAATCTGGTGAAAGGTATGAACCCCTTCCCTACAAAAATGCACATAAACACAACATTTTACATGCAATTAATACACTTTATTTTACTGAAAACTACCACACGCACTGTATGACATAAACAAAGTACAAAACGCACTTTACAAGAATTATGTTTCTCACTCTTTTTCATGTAAAAACTAATGGCCACTCGATGAAAAAATGAAATACATCCAACTTTTGCAAATTAAACAAAAGAAAACTTTAATTCAGCTCGAAAGTTCATTTCAATGTTGTTTGGCCTGAATAAGGAGACGAAATGTGGACTGGTCTTTAACAAGGCAACACCCAAAACATCGTTGACATCCAGTCTATTTCTTCCTTTCGTAGTGATAGAAACAAGCGCTGAAAACCTTGACTCACAAAGGTATGTAGTAGCAAACGTAACCAGAGCACCAATCGCTCGCTTTGCCTGAGATGGGTAGACGTGTGTCATCGAACAGCAGAATTTTTCAAGAGTCTTCGAATTTTTTTTTCTTTTTCAGCTAATGATGCCAAACGGCATCATGGAATATCGGTAAAGTGTTCTCAAATATTCTGACCTTCATGGACCCTCTAAAGCCCATCTATGAACCCCCAAGGGGTCCATGGACCCCAGGTTAAGAACCTCTGCACTACAGGCTGGGACGATGACCCTGCTTTGTACTGATGAATTTACTATGTTACCTTCTTGTGGGGAATGGAGTCCTTCACTGAATGCCAAACCAGCCGATAGCACATATTTTGGCTATAATCCTGTATTGCATACCACGACACCTGCATGTCATGAAACTACCACTTCATCCTTGCTGAACATGCAGGCCTTCATTCCACCTGAAGCCACCTTTCAGCACATAGGATCCTGTTGCACTTTGTCCTTGCTAAATATCCAGTCCTTTTTTCCATCCCCTAGTCTTTCACCATCTGATTGTGCCAGACACAATCTTGAACTTATTGGGTTCAAAACATGCATCGGGCCTCCCGCGTGGCAGGCGAGAATTCTACCACTGAACCACCGATGCTCATGAAATCATAGGAAAAAACGCGAATTTGACGTTCTCCAGAAGTCCCGAGTCACGGTTGCTTTCTCCCCGTCACGAGAGTTCAGTTTAAGTCAGCCCTGTATTGTGTTTCATTCGTTTTCTGCACTTAAGGGATAATTAAACAAAAGATGAAGTGATGAGCTCTTTGTACTGTATCTGAGTATATCATAGGAATATGTGCATGTTGCATATGTATATCTATGCACGCTTGTACACATACCCATGTCTTTATACACGCGTACCTATCCTGTACGTGCAGTATGTCTATGGCTACATGTGCGTGAATATATACATATATAGGTGTGTGTATGTGTGCATTTGTGCCTCTTTCTGCATACGTCTTTACATACGTGTGTATCCATGTACCACTTTACTCATCTCAAAACATGTAATGATAATTACTCTAACAACTTTGTACCATGTATGTGCCATTGTATGTCTTTGTTCA
Organism: Coenobita brevimanus; assembly: GCF_032717465.1. NCBI lineage: Eukaryota > Metazoa > Arthropoda > Malacostraca > Decapoda > Coenobitidae > Coenobita > Coenobita brevimanus. The sequence goes on from NC_136961.1 coordinate 9,881,818, forward strand.
TTATTGTGCTTGTAATGATAATTACTTCTGTACCTCGTATGCCCTATGATACCGATTTTTGTTTTCTCGTGCTCTCATGCACTCTTCAGTGCTTGGCCTTCAAGTACAGTGCTCCCTAGAGTGTTGCGGCTTATATTGACTGGTAAATAAAGAACCTAAATTAAAGAAAACAAAAAAGGCTCTCAGGAACCAAATGTTTGAAAAATAACCGAACTAAAGAATAATATAAGAGCATCAGGAAAGGAAGTACGCCAGGAGGAGATTGAGGAGTAGGAAGGGGTGGAGAAAAGTAAATGGATGGGCTAGGGAAGGAGGGAGGAGGGAAGTTGTAAGGCGTGAGGTAAGTGGAAAAGTTACGACGGTTGCGACGAAATACCGAATCGACGGTCATTTTTTTTTTTTTTAAATAACAGAACGGAGGAAGGAAAAACAAATGAAGAAAAAAAATAATCCATACACCAGATTACTGGTGTCCTCTGTTCATAAAATATCTGTAACAGTTAGACTTGAACAGTTGTAGGTTGAAATTTGGAGGAAAACAACTCTGGGGAAGCGAGTTCCAGCGAGATGCAGTTCGGGGAATGAAAGAATTCTGATAGGCAGAAGTTCTGCAATATGTTTGAGTGACATTCCAGTCATGAGCGCTATCAGATGCCCATGTAGCACGAGGGAAGGCATGGAGAGGTGGCACCATGGACGCAACTTCGTCTGAGCATTTGCCAAAAAAATATCTGTAAAATAATGCAAGGGAGGCAACATTCCTTCTTACTTGCAGGGGAGGTAGTTTATATGTAATGGCAGGGTTGTTAATGATTCTAACAGCTTTATTCTGAATTTTGTCTAGTTGTCTTAATGCAACCTCTCCACAACCATTCCACAAGGGTGAGCAATATTCAAGCTGAGAGCGCACATGGCTCTTATAAATTATAGCTAACTGCTCATCGGCGAAGAAGTTACGGACTTTGTACAATAATCCAAGTTTCTTTGAGGCGGTTTTAGCAAGTGATCTGACATGAGAGGTCCAGCTGAGGGCACTGTTAAGTGAGACACCAAGAATTTCAATACTTTTGGAGATGGGAATATTAGTAGCACTGAAGGTAATGTACGAATCTGGCAATATCTGTCTATTAGTAAACTGTATTTATTTAGTTTTACTAGCCTTAAAAGAGACAAGGTTGTTTTGTCCCCATTCACTGATTGTAGATAGATCTTGATTTATGGAGATGGCTGTACTGAGTTGAGACGTAGAGATATTAGACTTTGTAAATGGATGTCTGAGTGTGAATGAACTATGTAGTGTTGAGTCATCTGCATATGATTGAATGGGATTGTGAGTGACAGATAAGAGATCATTAATATGAACCAGAAATAGGGTTGGCGCCAGAACTGATCCCTGCGGCACGCCAGCGTTAATTGAGTGGAAATTCGAATATACATCATCTGCTTTTACTCTTATTTTCCTGTCACTAAGATAAGAAGAAATCAAAGGAACAAAAGACGTTAGTCCATAGCAAGGGAGTTTGGACAACAGGGAACGGTGCCATACTCTGTCGAAAGCTTTAGAGATATCAAGAGCTACTGCATGAGTTTCTCCAAAAAGATCAATTGATTGATGGATGGTGTGAGTTAAGAGATTGAGTATGTCAAGGGTGGATCTTTCGTGGCGAGAACCGTATTGTCTATCATTAATTAAGTTGTTGGATTCAAGATGTTTAACAATATGCTTATTAATTAAAGTTTCAAATACCTTACCAAGAGAAGATGTGATAGCTATTGGTCTGTAACTGGAGGGGTCAGACGAACTTCCTTTCTTCGGAACTGGGTGGATATTGGCTTCTTTCCATGAATTTGGGAATATAGAAGTACGTACGCATAGTCTGAATAATTTAGCTAGGACAGAGGCAAGTTCAGGGGAACACTTTTTTAAAACAATTGGCGGAATTCCATCTGGACCTGGAGCTTTGTTGGTAGGTAAATTGTCTAGGATGGATTTTACAAATCTTGTATGTATTTTAAGTGGGGCAATTTCGGGAGAATCAAGTTCCAGTACTGAGACATTCTGGCTGGTATCATCTATGGTAGAGTTTCTTGCAAAGGTACTAGCAAAGATATCTGCTTTCCCACGTGGGTCATTTGTAATATTTCCATCTGAAGATTTTAGTGGGGGAATGGAAGATGACTTGTTAAAGTTATTATTGAAAGAATTAAGAGTTGACCAGAATATTCTATTGTCATTAGGGTTGTTAAGTAGTTCTGATGCTTGCTTTTGAAGAAAGTTTGATTTAGATAGATTTAATACAGCTTTTGCATGATTTCAAGCAATTTTAAAATGGGAGAGTGATTCAGGTGTTTTTGATTTTAAGTAAGAGTTATATGCTAATGACTTTTGGGCTGTTGCTCTGGCACAATTGCCATCAAACCATTTTGGAGAGTTTGATCTTTTAGTGAATTGTTGACTTGGTATGAATAAATCCATACCAGCTAGTATTTGTCGAATTGGCACGCTTATTTGGAAAATATTATTATTATTATTTTTTTTTTAATGGGAGGAAGAAGGAACCAAAGGCCATGAGCCCGCAGTAACAGTTCCCTCCAAGAGAAAAACAAAATACAATAGAGAGCCAAATTCAAGATCCAATCATTTTGAGATGCCTGGACACACTGCGTTTGAAAGACTGGAGATCATAGGCAGCAGGAAATACAGACAGAGGGAGACAGTTCCAGAGCTGACTTGTTGCATAAAAGAAAGACTGGGAGTAGCGGTTAACTCTTGCATTAGAGAGTTGGACAGAAAAGGGATGAGAGTTTGCTGCCAGACGGGTGCTACGCGCCCGTCGTAGAGGTGGAGGAATGCAAGCAGACAGTTCAGAGGAGCAGTGACCATTAAAGTAGCGATAGAAAAGAGATAAAGATGCAACAGTGCGGCGAAGAGACAGAGGTTGAAGGGAGTCAGTAAGAGGAGGAGAGTTAATGAGACGAAAAGCCTTTGACTCCACCCTATTGAGAAGAGCTGTATGTGGGGAGCCTCCTCACACATGAGAGTTGTACTCCACACAGGGGTACCCCTGTATAGAGTCAACAATTGTGCAGGGGTAAAGAAAGAGCGGAGTCGGCTTAGCACACCCAATCTCTTGGAAGCAGATTTTACAAGAGATCTAATATGATCTTTCCAAGATAAGTCCCGAGTAAATGAAACCCCAAGCATGTTCAAGGATGATGCAGGATTAAGCTGAATATTATTAAACATTAGTGGGTATACCTGTGGAAGATTTTGTCGGGTTGATAGGTGTAAGAACTGAGTCTTAGATGCATTAAAGACAACCATATTATTTTTACCCCAGTCAGAGATACGAGCCAAGTCAGACATTAGGTGTGCCATAGCCTCATCCCTTGTTTGTTGAAGTAACTGTTGAGATGGGCGTTGCGGGAACCGAATGGAAAGGTGAAGGGTGGAGTCATCAGCGGATGAGTGGATAGGGTTAGATGTACAGCTTAGAAGATCATTGATGAATAAAAGAAAGAGAGTTGGTGATTGGACAGAGCCCTGAGGAACACCACTGTTGATAGATCTAGGAGAAGAACGATGGCCGTCTACAACAGCGGCTATAGAACGACCAGAAAGGAAGCTAGCGATGAAGGCACAGATAGAAGGATAGAAACCGTAGGAGGGCAGTTTGGAAATTAAAGATTTATGCCAGGCTCGATCGAAAGCCTTTGAGATGTCAAGTGCAATGGCAAAGCTTTCGCCAAAGTCCCGAAAAGAGGATGACCAGGAGTCTGAAAGGTAGGTGAGAAGATCGCCAGTGGAGAGTCCCTGACGGAACCCATACTGACGATCGGAAAGAAGGTTGTGATAGGAAAGATGACTTAAAATTTTTCTGTTAAGAATTGACTCGAAAACTTTTGAAATACAGGACGTTAAAGCAATTGGACGATAGTTGGAGGGTTGGGAGTGGTCACCCTTCTTTGGGACTGGCTGAATGAGAGCAAACTTCCAGGAAGAAGGAAAGGTACAAGTTGACAGACAAAGGCGAAAGAGTTTGCCTAGGCAGGGTGTAAGCACAGAAGCACAGTTCTTGAGACCAACAGGAGGGACCCCATCAGGCCCATATGCCTTGTTAGTACTGAGGCCAGTGATGGCAGAAAATACATCCAATGAAGAAATTTTAATGTCAGTCATGAGGAAGTCAGAGGGGGGAAGTGATGGAGGAACAGCACCGGAATCGTCTAAGGTGGAATTGGAGGAGAAAGTCTGTGCGAAGAGATCTGCTTTATCAGTAGAAGAAATAGCTACAGAACCATCAGAGTAGAAAAGAGGAGGGAAGGATGATGAGGTAAAGTTGTTAGAAAGATTTTTGGGAAGGTGCCAGAAGGAGCGGGAAGAATTCGAGTTTGAGAGTTGAGAGCATTTAGTATGGATGAAATTATTTTTAGTAGAGCGAAGAACAGACTTAGCACGAATTCGGGCAGAAACGTAAAGATGATGTGATTCAGGGGTGGGTTGGCTCCGGTGCCTTTGTAGGCCTTCTCCTTGTTGCGGAGAGCATTAGAACAAGCGTGATTAAACCAAGGCTTTCTTGCGTTAGTCAAAAGATATGAGAAAGGAATGTATGCTTCCATGCCCGAGAGAATAACCTCCGTAATGCGCAAGGCACACTCAGATGGCTCACGGCCATGGAAGCAATAATCATTCCAGGGAAAATCAGAGAAGTACTGCCTCAGGGCCTCCCAGTCCGCGGCTCCAAAATGCCACAGACGACGTTTCACTGGGGGGTCCACAGGCCGTACCGGAGTGATAGGACAGGTTAAGGTAATAAGGTTGTGATCGGAGGAGCCCAACGGAGAGAAAAGATTCACAGAGTAAGCAGAAGGATTAGTTGTGAGGAAAAGGTCAAGTATGTTGGAGCTCTCTCCAAGGCAGTCAGGGATACAGGTAGGGTGATGTACAAGCTGCTCTAGGTCATTAAGGATAGAAAAGATGTAGACTTGTTCACTAGGTGGATCCGTGAAAGGAGAGGAGAGCCAAAGGTGGTGGTGAACATTGAAATCTCCATGAATGGAGATTTCAGAGAAAGGAGAAATGGACAGAATGTGTTCCATCGTAGAAGTAAGATAGTCGAAGAATTTTTGTTAGTCAGTAGAATTAGGGTATAAGTAAACAGCACAGATATATTTAGTCAGAGAATGACATGAAAGCCGAAGCCAGAGTGTGGAGAATTCAAAAGAATCAAGTTCAGGAACACGAGAGCAAGATAAGTCGTTGCGTATGTATACACAACAGCCAACTTTAGCTTTGAAATGAGTATAGAGAAAGTAGGAGGATACAAAAAAGGGCTTGCTGTCAGTTGCAATATTTTAACCGAATTTCAGATAATTAGCTGTATATAAACCTATACTGTGTTAATAATGATAATACTTTCCTATTAAATACGCCGATTCTCTGCCGATTCGGTGTCGATTCGGTAGATGACTGTCGATTCGGTATTTCTTCGCACCGGCTACACTGTCCTTCATTTCTTTTAAGAACAACCTCCTGCACGCAGACCTCTGTCCTACGCTGTATATTAAGCCGGCTTATTCTGGTTTAACGTCAGTGTCTTATCCCAAATCAGACATGTACTCTGTCACCTTCCCCAACATAAATAGGCAATCTCAATAGGGGTCAGGCTTTACACTGGCTTCTAACGTTTGCTGAACAAACAAGTATTCAGTTAAACACAAGCCCCATTGGAGTACACACGTTTCGTCTTCACGTTACCCTTCCTTAATAAGAAGTCCATTGTGATCCACCCTCTACATCATTTCTTGACTTCGTTTTGCTTAAAACGTGCATCGGCCGGTAATCAACCCATAGCCTTCCGCTTTTGAAGGGAGAAGTTTGCCGCTGAACCACCGATGCTAATTTAGTGATGGAAAAGACACGAACCTGATGTCTTTTAGAAGTAATGAGTCAAGTTTGGCGTCTCCTAATAGCTAGAAATCATGCCCCTTATCTACCATAAGTTTTGTTCAGCTGAGGGGTGACTTAATTAAGGTGTGACTAACGACACGGATGAAACGAGTATTTGAGGGACAACTTAAGTAAGGAGGTAGGGAACACATCAGTGAAACAAATATTTAAGTGCGAGATGAAGGAGCAGGAAGGGACTGGAAAGGAACTGAGGGACAGGGGAGCTTTTGGAAGGGAAGGGGTGGGGTAGAAAAACGAGAGGAGGGAGTGTGAAATGTGGTCTCGAAAGGAAGAAAAGAGGTTAAAAAAAGGTGGGAGGAGGAAGGAGAGCTGAGGTGTTGATGAGGAAAGACCACAGACAGCAGTGAAACTGAACTGACACTAATGCGACTGAAACGGAATCGGTGTGAAGACATGGATGACCTACAAGTATCATGAATGAACCTGAAGTGGCGTATTTCATTTTGAATTAAATCTAATTTCATGGTAATGGGTGTAACTGAACCTGAATGTGAAGGACCCCAACTGGTCCTAAATGAACCTAAACAGACGTGAAGGAATAGATGGCCCTCCTGTAGTTGCCTAAAACTGAGCAGTGGACTAATTCGTACCTAAATATAAAACATGTAATATAGCTAGTAATTTCAGTTGTTTCATTTTGTATCTGACGGTAATACCAGCACAGCTTTCATATTCTCTAAGAGGCCTTCACTCCATCTAAAGTCCCCCTGCAGCGCATGGGTTTACTTGTTCCAGAGGGAACGTTTAGCATATCAGTATTATAAATATTATTCTTTTGACATATAAATTACATGCCTTTATTCCATCCAGAGCGACAGTCTTCCATAGTTTTTTTTTTAACTAACATAGTCTCAATAATGGTCCATTGCATCATCACTTGCTGCATCTCAAAATGAACTGATCAAAAATTTGGCGCTCTGTTCTTGGAGGGAATAATTTTATCGTGCTCCTGGCTCTGGTTTCCTTCATTTGTGCATTATAAAAAAAAGTCATTGAGAAAAGTTGTGTCCTCAATCCAAGGCCGCACCCCACCCCTCGAAACATCCAAGTTCCTGGAGTGGCTGGCAGAAAACTCCCCCCATATGATTTGGAATGCCTACCTCCTACAGGAGATCGGTAGTAAAATGTGTTGCTGACTAATGAAATGGAAAGGAATGATGTATAAATGATGTATTATCTTGTTCTCTTCGTAAATAACAGCCACTTGTCTAAATGGAGGCTGAAATTTCCATTAGGCACGATGTAACCCGTTATAACACTCCAAAATCTCTGGACCTCACTAACCCAAAACACTTCTTTTGCTGTTACTAGAAAAGTGATTATCTCTCTGCTGCTTCAGAATAACTGTCCTGCGTATTGACGGGATTCATTAAAGCAGTGGTTCTTAGCCTTTTTTAAGTCACGGACCCCTTCGAGAATCTGGTGAAAGCTTTGAACCCCTTCCCTACAAAAATGCACATCAGCACATAAACACAGCATTTTGCATGCAATTAATGTGCTTTATTTTACTGAAAACCACCACACGCACTGTATGACATAAACAAAGTACAAAACGCACTTTACAAGAATTATGTTTCTCACTCTTTTTCATGTAAAAACTAATGGCCACTCGATGAAAAAATGAAATACATCCAACTTGTATAAATTAAACAAAACTTTAATTCAGCTCGAAAGTTCATTTCAATGAGAGGATTGTTGTTTGGCCTGAATAAGGAGACGAAATGTGGTGTGGTCTTTAACAAGGAAACATCCATAACATCGTTGACATCCACTTGATTTCTACTTTTCTTTTTGATAGAAACAAGCGCTGAGAACCTTGACTCACAAAGGTATGTTGTAGCAAACGTAATCAGAGCACCATGAGCTCGCTTTGCCAAACAAGGGTAGGCTTGTATCAGCGAACAGCAGAATGTTTCAAGAGTCTTCGATTTTTTTTTTCTTTTTCAGCTAATGATGCGAAACGGCATCATGGAATATCGCTAAATTGTTCTTAATTATTTTGACCTTCATGGACCCTCTAAAGCCCATCTATGAACCCCCAAGGGGTCCATGGAGCCCAGGTTAAGAACCCCTGCACTACAGGCTGGGATTGATGACCCTGCTTTGTATTGATGAATTTACTATGGTACCTTCTTGTGGGGAATGGAGTCCTTCACTGAATGGCGAACCAGCCGATATCACATACTTTGGCTATAATCCTGTATTGCATACCACGACACCTTCATGTCATGAAACTACCACTTCATCCTTGCTGAACATACAGGTATTCATTCCACCTGAAGTCACCTTTCAGCACATAGGATCTTGTTCCACTTTTTCCTTCCTTAATATCCAGTTCTTTCTTCCATCCCCTAGTCCTTCACCATCGGATTCTGCCAGACACAATCTTGAACTCATTGGGTTCGAAACGTGCATCGGCCGGGAATCGAACCCGGGCCTCCCGCGAGGCAGTAGACAATTCTACCACTGAATCACCGATACTCAGGAAATCTTAGGGAGAAACGCGAATTTGACGTTCTCCAGAAGTCCCGAGTTACGGTTGCTTTCTCCACGTCACGAGAGTTCAGCTCAAGTTAGCCCTGTATTGTGTTTCATTCGTTTTCTGCACTTAAGGGATAATTAAACAAAAGATGAAAAGATGGGCTCTGTATACTGTATATATATGAGTATATCATAAGAATATGTGCATGTTGCATATGTATATGTATCCACGCTTGTACACATACCCATATCTTTTATACACGCGTACCTATCCTGTACGTGCAGTATGTCTATGGCTACATGTGCGTGAATATATACACATATGTGCAGATATAGGTGTGTGTATGTGTGCATTTGTGCCTCTTTCTGCATACATCTTTACATACGTGTGTATCCATGTACCACATTACTCATCTCAAAACATGTAATGATAATTACTGTAACAACTTTGTACCATGTATGTGGCATTGTATGTCTTTGTTCATTATTATGCTTGTAATGATAATCACTTCTATACCTTCTATGCCCAACGATACCGTTTTTTTTTTCCTCGTGCTCTCATGCACTCTTCAGTGCTTGGCCTTCAACTGCAGTGCTCCCCAGAGTGTTGCGGTGGTCTGCTGGGCGAGGTTCTTCACTTTTTGCACAAATTATGTAAATACATTATACTATCTTACCTGAGTTATTCTAATTAGGGACGACAGGTGATGTATATGAAAATGTTCCTGACTCGTCTGGTTCCCTTTCATATATTGATGTCCCCTGTATTAGGTTGTGCCTCGACTGACAGTCACCAGGTGATGAGTGCAGGTATGTCATGTAGAATGGCATTACATATCTGCAGTCGATGGTGTTCTCTTGGTTGAGGCTTTTTTAACATTAGTGTAGGTCTAGTTATTTGGCTCTTAGGATTTAGTATAGGTTAGCAATTTGTCTGTTAGGTGGTTAGTTATAGGGTATTTAGATAAGGTATTTTTGATTATAAGTAATATAAGGTTAAAAATATAAAAAAACTAAATAAAAATAATAAAAATAAAACAACAAAAAAATAATAAAATAAAAATTATTATATATATATGTACGTGTGCATGAAAGTGAGTATGTTCATATACATGGATGTGTGTATGTATGTATGTATATATATATATATATATATATATATATATATATATATATATATATATATATATATATATATATGTGTGTTCGTATATACATGTATATCTATCTATCTATATACCTAGTCTGCTTCCCCCAAGGAAAGGGAGGTAGCCGAGACAGGATGACACACTCCCCATTTACTCATCCATTCAAACACATTCATTCGAATCTTAGCCCGAAAGGGGAGAACGGACAGATCCTCACCGCACCACACCGCACAAGGGTCAACTGCGCAATGCAATCAGTGACATCCGCAGCTGGGCCCGACAGCAGAACTGGTTTACCCCTGCCACATCATAACAAACCCATCCCCTTACCCGGACCTGACCTGACTAGCTGATCAGACCAAATGCGGGAGAATATCCCCTCAGGGCTGCGTCATCACTTGTTCATTCACAATTTCTCTCCATTTATTTCTGTCACGCACAGCCACTCTTCCTTGCTCAACAGACATCCCTCTCGCATCCAACGTTCTCTTCACACTGTCCATCCATCCTATTCGTGGTCTTCCTCTCAGCCTTACACCTCTCACATCAGATCTAGTTATCTTTTTCACCAATCACTCATTATCCATTCTCTCCATATGCCCAAACCATCGCAACACCCTCTACTCAACTCTACCAGCCATCTCCCGAACAACTCCAGTTCTCCTTCGCACTTCATCATTTCGCACCCGATCCATACGTGTCACTCCACACATACTCCTCAGACACCTCATCTCCATTACATTCAAGCTATTCCTCTCTGCTACACCCATATTCCATGTTTCAGCCTCATATAACGCAGTCGGTACCACAACACCCTCATACAGCCTTCTCTTTACATCCATTCTAAGCGAACAACATTTAAACACTTTTTTCATTCCTCCCAGCACCTTTCGTACTTCATTTATTCTAAACTTCACTTCTGCATCTATTCTTGCATCCACAACAACATGTGACCCTAGATATTTAAAATAATCTACCTCCTCAAGCAACTCACCATTCAAAACTATATTCATCCCCCTACCATCTATTAACCTCGTACACTTTATCACTTTACTCTTATTCTCATTTTCTTTCAATTTCCTCCTTTCACACACCCTTCCAAACTCCTCTACCAACTGCCTCAATCTCTCCTCTGAATCAGCCACCAGTGCAGTATCATCTGCAAACAAGCTGCTTCAGATTTCAATCTCCACCATCAACATTCACCAGACTCAGACCTCCACCTAAAACTCTTGCATTCACCTCCCTTACAACACCATCCATGTAAATATTAAACAACCAAGGCGACATCACACATCCCTGTTGCAGCCCCACTCTCACGGGAAACCAATCACTCACAGCATTTCCCACACTTACACACGCTCTACTATGTACATAAAAACTTTTCACCCCTTTTAGTAACCTACCATCAAGTCCATACAATCTTAAAACAGTCCACAAAGCCTCCCTATCAGTTCTATCATACGCTTTCTCTAAATTCATAAATGCCCAAAACACATCCTTGCCTTTCACTAAATACTTTTCACACACTTGTCTCACAGCAAACACCTGATCAACACATCCCCTCCCTCTCCGAAAGCCACACTGCTCATCACCAGTCACTCTCTCTGTACCCTCTCTAACCCTCATAATTAACACTCTACCATACACCTGACCTACAACACTCAACAGACTTATACCCCTAAAGCTAGTACATTCATACTTATCATCCTTGCCTTTATACAACGGGACCACACAAGCACTTGCCCAGTCAATTGGCACCATACCTTTCTCAAAGCACACATTCAACAATCTTACTAACCAGTCAACAATAGTCACTCCACCACCCTTCAGGCATTCCACAGCACACCCATCCATACCTGCAGCTTTCCCTGTTTTCATCTCCTTTACTGCCTTCTCCACTTCCTCCTTCGTGATCAAAGAATCATTTAACTCTCCCAACACATTTATTCCTTGGACCCTTCCATCCGCCACAATCTCAGCTACCCTTTCCTCCTCTACATTTAACAATCTTTCAAAATACTCTGCCCATCTCTTCCTTACTGCATCCATTTCAATTACATCCTTCCATCCTCTGATTTTACTCGTTCTTCCTTCCCAGACTCTCCCTTTCGCATCCTTTTCACCTCCTTCCAAAACATTTTCTTATTCTGTTGAAAATTCTGTCAGCCGCCTACCCCACCTCTTATCTGCTGCCACTTTAGCATCACACACAGCCCTTCTCGCTCTATTCCTCTTTTCCTTATACCTTTCATATGACATCTCATCCTTCCTCTGCAGCCACACTTCATATGCACGTCTCTTCTCAGCCACAGCCATACTTACTTCCTCGCACCACCATTCACTTCCTTTTCTTAAGCCACCATCCACACGTCTCACACCGCACACTTCTTCTGCATGCCCCACCACAGCACTCTTAAATAACTGCCATTCCTCCTCCACACTGCCATTTTCCGGATCTTTCACTGCGTTCCACTCATCTTTCAATTTCTCCTGATACTCTATCTTTTTCTCTCTTTTATCCAACTCACTCACTTTCAAAACCTCCCTGCCACATCTAACCCTCCTAGCTCTCACCCATCTCTTACCTACTCTTAACTTTCCCTCCACCAGGTAGTGGTCAGACATACCTCCACCCTCCCCTCTCAGAACTCTCACATCCAACAATCTTCCTATTACATTCCTAGACACAACCACATAGTCCATCAACGCTCTATCAACAACCCTTCCACCCTCCTGTCTCACCCATGTATACTTATAAATATCTTTCTTCTCAAACAGCGTATTCCCAATCACCATCTCTCGCTCAACACACATCGCTATCATTTGTTCCCCATTTTCATTTCTTCCAGGCACACCATGCATACCAGCTAGGCCTTCAACTGCTACATTTCCCACTCTAGCATTCAGATCTCCCATCATTACCACATTCACATTCGCTCCAAAACTCTTCAGACACTCATCAACATCATTCCAGAAAGACTCCCTCTCTTGTTCATCCCTTTCACTACCAAGGCCCGTATGCACTCACAAACACCCACAACTCACGTTCAAATTTCGCTTTCACCCACATCAGTCTCGATGACACCTCCTTCCATTCAATCACACATTGCTGTACTTCCGGACTCACTAACAAGGCCACACCTTCTCTTGCCCTTCCTCTATCAACACCTGACAATCTTCCAATCACATTTCCAAACATAGACTCACCCTTCCCATTCATCTTCGTTTCACTTAAGCTAACACATCCAACTTTCTTCTCACAAACATTCTCCCAATCTCCTCCCTTTTAGCCTCAATCGTACTACATCCACGCACATTCATAGACCCAATCTTCAGGGTACGGGGATATATATACATATATATATTTTCCCTTAATGACCAGGGGCTCCGGCCCCAATGGTCGATAGGCCAAAAAAAAAAAAAAAAAAAAAAAGTGTTGCCGCTTATACTGAGTGGTAACTATAGAACCTTATTAAAGAAAACAAAAAAGGCTCTCAGGAACCAAACATTTGAAAAATAACCAAACTAAAGAATGATAGAAGATCATCGGGAAAGGAAGTACGCTAGAAGGAGAAGGAGAAATAGGAAAGGGTTGAGGAAAATAAATGGATGGGCTAGGTATGGAGGGAGGAGGGAAGTTGTAAGGCGTGAGGAAAGTGGAAGGGTTACGACGGTTGCGACGAAATACCGAATCGACGGTCATTTGTCGAATTGGCACTCTTAATTGGAAAATATTATACTTTTTATCCCCATATAAATTGAATTAACCGCAATATTTTGACCGAATTTCAGATAATTAGCTGTATATAAACCTATACTGTGGTAATAATGATAATGTTTTCCTATTAAATTCGCCGATTCTCTGCCGATTCGGTGCCGATTTGGTAGATGACTGTCGATTCGGTATTTCTTCGCACCGGCTACACTGTCCTTCATTTCTTTTAAGAACAACCTCCTGCACGCAGACCTCTGTCCTACGCTGTATATTAAGCCGGCGTATTCTGGTTTATCGAAAATGTCTTATCCCAAATCAGACATATACTCTGTCACCTTCCCCATCATAAGTAATAGGGGTCAGGCTTTACACTGCCTTCTAACGTTTGCTGAACAAACAAGTATTCAGTTAAACTCAAGCCCCATTGGAGTACACACGTTTCGTCTTCACGTTACCCTTCCTTATTAAGAAGTCCATTGTAATCGACCCTCTACATCATTTTTTGACTTCGTTTTGCTTAGAACGTGCATCGCCCGGTAATCAACCCATGGCGTACCGCTTTTGAAGCGAGATGTAAAAGATACCAACCTGCTATCTTTTAGAAGTCATGAGTCAAGTTTGGCGTCTCCTAATAGCCAAAAATCATGCCCCTTATCTACCATCAGTTTTGTTCAGCTGAGGGCTGACTTAATTAAGGAGTGAATAACGACCCTCATGATACGAGTATTTGGGGAAGAACTTAAGTAAGGAGGTAGGGAACACATCAGTGAAACAAATATTAAGTGCGAGACGAAGGAGTAGGGAAGGACTGAAAATTAACTGAGGAACAGGGGTGCATTTGGAAGGGAAAGGGTGGGATAGAAAAACGAAAGGATGGAGTGGGAAGTGTGGTCTCGAAAGGAAGAAAAGAAGTTAAAAAAAAGGTGGGAGGGGGAAGGAGAGCTGAGGTGTTGATGAGGAAAGACCACGGACAGCAATGAAACAGAACTGACACTGAAGCGACTGAAACGGAATCGATGTGAAGACATGGATGACCTACAAGTATCATGAATGAACCTGAAGTGGCGTATTTCATTTTAAATTAAATCTAATCTCATGGTAATGGGCGTAACTGAACCTGAATGTGAAGGACCCGAACCTGTCCTAAATGAACCTAAACAGACGTGAAGGAATAGATGGACCTCCTGTAGTTGCCTAAAATTGAGCAGTGGACTAATTCGTACTTAAATATAAAACATATAATATAGCTAGTAATTTCAGTTGTTGTTTCATTTTGCATCTGATGGTAATGCCAGCATAGCTTTCATATACTCTAAGAGGCTTTCACTCCATCTAAAGTCCCCCTGCAACGCATGGGTCTACTTGTTCCAGAGGGAACCTTTAGCATATCAGTATTATAATTGTTATTCTTTTGACATATAAATTACATGCCTTTATTCCATTCAGAGCGACAGTCTTGCATAGTTTCTGTCAACTAACTTAGGCTCAATAATGGTCCATTGCCATATCACTTGCTGCATCTCAAAATGAACTGAACAAAAATTTGGCTCTCTGTTCTTGGAGGGAACAATTTTATCGTGCTCCTGGCTCTGGTTTCCTTCATTTGTGCATTATAAAAAAAGTCATTGACAAAAGTTGTGTCCTCAATTCAAGGCCGCACGCAACTGCTCGAAAGATCCAAGTTCCTGGAGTGGCTGGCAGAAAACTCCCCCCATATGATTTGGAATCCGTACCTCCTACAGGAGATCGGTAGTAAAATGTGTTGCTGACTGATGAAATGGAAAGGAAATGATGTATAAATGATGTATCATCTTGTTCTGTCCGTAAATAGCAGCCACTTGTCTAAAAGGGGGCCGAAATTTCTATTAGGTTCGATGTAACCGGTTATAACACTCCTAAACCTCTTGACCCCAGTAACCCAAAACACTTCTTTTGCTGTTACTAGAAAAGTGATTATCTCTCTGCTGCTTCAGAATAACTGTCTTGCATTGACGGGATTCATTAAACCAGTGGTTCTTAGCCATCTTTAAGTCAGGACCCCTTCGAGAATCTGGTGAAAGCTATGAACCCATTCCCTACAAAAATGCACATAAACACAGCATTTTGCATACAATTAATATACTTTATTTTACTGAAACCTACCACACGCACTGTATGACATAAGCAAAGTACAAAACGCACTATACAAGAATTATGTTTCTCACTGTTTTTCATGTAAAAACTAATGGCCACTCGATGAAAAAATGAAATACATCCAACTTTTGCAAATTAAACCAAACAAAACTTTTAATCAGCTCGAAATTTCATTTCAATGTTGTTTGGCCTGAATAAGGAGACGAAATGTGGAGTGGTCTTTAGCAAGGCAACACCCATAACATCGTTGACATCCAGTTGATTTCTTCTTTTCGTTTTGATAGAAACAAGCGCTGAAAACCTTGACCCACAAAGGTATGTGGTAGCAAACGTAATCAGTGCACCAAAAGCTCGCTTTGTCAGACGAGGGTAGGCTTGTGTCAACGAACAGCAGAATTTTTCAAGAGTCTTCGAGTTCTTTTTTTTCCTTTTCAGCTAATGATGCCAAACGGCATCATGCAATAACGCTAAATTGTTCTCAATTATTCTGACCTTCATGGACCCCCTAAAGCCCATCTATGAACCCCGAAGGGGTCCATGAACCCCAGGTTAAGAACCCGTGCACTACAGGCTGGGATTGATGACCCTGCTTTGTATTGATGAATTTACTATGTTACTTTCTTGTGGGGAATGGAGTCCTTCATTGAATGCCAAACAGGCCGATAGCACATACTTTGGCTATAATCCTGTATTGCATACCACGACACCTTCATGTCATGAAACTACTACTTCATCCTTGCTGAACATACAGGCCTTCATTCCACCTGAAGCCACCTTTCAGCACATAGGATCCTGTTGCACTTTGTCCTTGCTAAATATCCAGTCCTTTCTTCCATCCCCTAGTCTTTCACCATCTGATTGTGCCAGATACAGTCTTGAACTCATTGGGTTCAAAACGTGCATCGGCCGGGAATCGAACCCGGGCCTCCCGCGTGGCAGGCGAGAATTCTACCACTGAACCACCGATGCTCATGAAATCATACGGAAAAACGTGAATTTGACGTTCTCCAGAAGTCCCGAGTCACGGTTGCTTTCTCCCCGTCACGAGAGTTCAGCTCAAGTCAGCCCTGCATTGTGTTGCATTCGTTTTCTGCACTTAAGGGATAATTAAACAAAAGATGAAGAAATGGGCTCTGTATACTGTATATATATGAGTATATCATAAGAGTATGTGCATGTTGCATATGTATATGTATGCACGCCTGTATACATATACCCATATCTTGATACACGCGTACCTATCCTGTACGCTCAGTATGTCTATGGCTACATGTGCGTGAATGTATACATATATAGGTGTGTGTATGTGTGCATTTGATCCTCTTTCTGCGTACGTCTTTACATACGTGTGTATCCATGAACCACTTTACTCATCTCAAAACATGTAATGATAATTACTGTAACAAATTTGTACGATGTATGGGCCATTGTATGTCTTTGTTCATTATTGTGCTTGTAATGATAATTACTTCTATACCTTCTATGCCCTGCGATACCGATTTTTGTTTTCTCGTGCTCACATGCACTCTTCAGTGCTTCGCCTTCAAGTACAGTGCTCCCCAGAGTTTTGCGGCTTATATTGACTGGTAAATAAAGAACCTAAATTAAAGAAAACAACCAATCATTTGAAAAATAACCAAACTAAAGAATGATAGAAGAGCATCGGGAAAAGAACTACGCTAGAAGGAGAAGGAGAAATAGGAAAGGCTCGAGGAAACTAAATGGTTGGGCTAGGTATGGAGGGAGGAGGGAAGTTGTAAGGAGTGAGGGAAGTGGAAGAGTTACGACGGTTGCGACGAAATACCGAATCGACGGTCATTTGTCGAATTGGCACTCTTATTTGGAAAATATTTTACTTTTTATCCCCATATAAATTGAATTAACCGCAATATTTTGACCGAATTTCAGATAATTAGCTGTATATAAACCTATACGGTGGTAATAATGACAATGTTTTCCTATTAAATGCGCCGATTCTCTGCCGATTCGGTGCCGATTCGGAAGATGACTGTCGATTCGGTATTTCTTCACACCGGCTACACTGTCCTTCATTTCTTTTAAGAACAACCTCCTGCACGGAGACCTTTGTCCTACGCGGTATATTAATCCGGCTTATTCTGATTTATCGTCAGTGTCTTATCCCAAATCAGACATATACTCTGTCACCTTCCCCATCATAAGTAGGCAATCTCAATAGGGGTCAGGCTTTACACTGCCTTCTAACGTTTGCTGAACAAAAAAGTATTCAGTTAAACGCAAGCCCCATTGGAGTACACACGTTTCGTCTTCACGTTACCCTTCCTTATTAAGAAGTCCATTGTGATCCAGCCTCAACATAATTTTTTGACTTCGTTTTGCTTAAAACGTGCATTGGCCGGTAATCAACCCATGGCCTCCCGCTTTTGAAGGGAGAAGTTTTCCGCCGAACCATCGATGCTAAATTAGTAATGCAAAAGATACCAGCCTACTGTCTTTTAGAAGTCATGAGTCAAGTTTGGCGTCTCCTAATTGCCAAAAATCATGCCCCTTATCTACCATAGGTTTTGTACAGCTGAGGGCTGACTTAATTAAGGAGTGAATAACGACCCTTATGATACGAGTATTTGAGGGAGAACTTAAGTAAAGAGGTAGCGAACACATCAGTGAAACAAATACTTAAGTGCGACACGAAGGAGCAGGGAAGGACTGGAAAGGAACTGAGGGACAGGGGTGCTTTTTGAAGGGAAGGGGTTGTGTAGAAAAACGAAAGGATGGAGTGGGAAGTGTGGTCTCGAAAGGAAGAAAAGAAGTTTAAAAAAAAGTGGGAGGGGGAAGGAGAGCTGAGGTGTTGATGAGGAAAGACCACGGAGAGCAATGAAACAGAACTGACACTGAAGCGACTGAAACGGAATCGATGTGAAGACATGGATGACCTACAAGTATCATGAATGAACCTGAAGTGGCGTATTTCATTTTAAATTAAATCTAATCTCATGGTAATGGGTGTAACTGAACCTGAATGTGAAGGACCCGAACTGGTCCTAAATGAACCTAAACAGACGTGAAGGAATAGATGGACCTCCTGTAGTTGCCTAAAATTGAGCAGTGGACTAATTCGTACTTAAATATAAAACATGTAATATAGCTAGTAATTTCAGTTGTTGTTTCATTTTGCATCTGATGGTAATACCAGCATAGCTTTCATATTCTCTAAGAGCCTTTCACTCCATCTAAAGTCCCCCTGCAACGCATGGGTCTACTTGTTCCAGAGGGAACCTTTAGCATAACAGTTTTGTAAATGTTTTTTCTTTTGACATATAAATTACATGCCTTTATTCCATCTAGAGCGACAGTTTTGCAGAGTTTCTGTCAACTAACGTAGGCTCAATAATGGTCCATTGCCTCATCACTTGCTGCATCTCAAAATGAACTGATCAAAAATTTGGCTCTCTGTTCTTGGAGGGAACAATTTTATCGTGCTCCTGGCTCTGGTTTCCTTCATTTGTGCATTATAAAAAAAGTCATTGACAAAAGCTGTGTCCTCAATCCAAGGCCGCACGCAACCCCTCGAAACATCCAAGTTCCTGGAGTGGCTGGCAGAAAACTCCCCCCATATGATTTGGAATCCGTACCTCCTACAGGAGATCGGTAGTAAAATGTGTTGCTGACTGATGAAATGGAAAGGAAATGATGTATAAATGATGTATCATCTTGTTCTATCCGTAAATAGCAGCCACTTGTCTAAAAGGGGGCTGAAATTTCCATTAGGTACGATGTAACCGGTTATAACACTCGTAAACCTATGGACCCCACTAACCCAAAACACTTCTTTTGCTGTTACTAGAAAAGTGATTATTACTCTGCTGCTTCAGATTAACTGTCTTGCATTGACGGGATTCATTAAACCAGTGGTTCTTAGCCTTTTTGAAGTCACGGACCCCTTCGAGAATCTGGTGAAAGCTATGAACCCATTCCCTACAAAAATGCACAAAAACACATCATTTTGCATGAAATTAATATACTTTATTTTACTGAAAACTACCACACGCACTGTATGACATAAACAAAGTACAAAACGCACTTTACAAGAATTATGTTTCTCACTGTTTTTCATGTAAAAACTAATGGCCACTCGATGAAAAAATGAAATACATCCAACTTTTGCAAATTAAACCAAACAAAACTTTAATTCAGCTCGAAAGTTCGTTTCAATGTTCTTGGGCCTGAATAAGGAGACGAAATGTGGAGTGGTCTTTAACAAGGCAACACCCATAACATCGTTGACATCCAGTTGATTTCTTCTTTTCGTTTTGATAGAAACAAGCGCTGAAAACCTTGACTCACAAAGGTATGGAGTAGGAAACGTAATCAGTGCACCAAAAGCTCGCTTTGCCTGACGAGAGTAAGCTTGTGTCAACGAACAGCAGAATTTTTCAAGAGTCTTCGAGTTCTTTTTTTTCTTTTTCAGCTAATCATGCCAAACGGCATCATGCAATAACGCTAAATTGTTCTCAATTATTCTGACCTTCATGGACCCCTTAAAGCCCATCTATGAACCCCGAAGGGGTCCATGAACCCCAGGTTAAGAACCCGTGCACTACAGGCTGGGATTGATGACCCTGCTTTGTATTGATGAATTTACTATGTTACTTTCTTGTGGGGAATTGAGTCCTTCACTGAATGCCAAACCAGCCGATAGCACATACTTTGGCTATAATCCTGTATTGCATACCACGACACCTTCATGTCATGAAACTACCACTTCATCCTTGCTGAACATACAGGCCTTCATTCCACCTGAAGCCACCTTTCAGCACATAGGATCCTGTTCCACTTTGTCCTTGCTAAATATCCAGTCCTTTCTTCCATCCCCTAGTCTTTCACCATCTGATTGTGCCAGATACAATCTTGAACTCATTGGGTTCAAAACATGCATCGGGCCTCCCGCGTGGCAGGCGAGAATTCTACCACTGAACCACCGATGCTCATGAAATCATACGGAAAAACGCGAATTTGACGTTCTCCAGAAGTCCCGAGTCACGGTTGCTTTCTCCCCGTCACGAGAGTTCAGCTTAAGTCAGCCCTGCATTGTGTTGCATTCGTTTTCTGCACTTAAAGGATAATTAAACAAAAGATGAAGAAATGGGCTCTGTATACTGTATATATATGAGTATATCATAAGAATATGTGCATGTTGCATATGTATATGTATGCACGCCTGTACACATACCCATATCTTGATACACGCGTACCTATCCTGTACGCTCAGTATGTCTATGGCTACATGTGCGTGAATGTATACATATATAGGTGTGTGTATGTGTGCATTTGTGCCTCTTTCTGCATACGTCTTTACATACGTGTGTATCCATATACCACTTTACTCATCTCAAAACATGTAATGATAATTACTCTAACAACTTTGTACCATGTATGTGCCATTGTATGTCTTTGTTCATTATTGTGCTTGTAATGATAATTACTTCTATACCTTCTATGCCCTACGATATCGATTTTTGTTTTCTCGTGCTCACATGCACTCTTCAGTGCTTGGCCTTCAAGTACAGTGCTCCCCAGAGTGTGTCGGCTTATATTGACTGGTAAATAAAGAACCTAAATTAAAGAAAACAAAAAAGGCTCTCAGGAACCAAACATTTGAAAAATAACCAAACTAAAGAATGATAGAAGAGCATCGGGAAAGGAAGTACGCTAGAAGGAGAAGGAGAAATAGGAAAGGGTCGAGGAAAATAAATGGATGGGCTAGGTATTGAGGGAGGAGGGAAGTTGTAAGGCGTGAGGGAAGTGGAAGAGTTACGACGGTTGCGACGAAATACCGAATCGACGGTCATTTGTCGAATTGGCACTCTTAATTGGAAAATATTATACATTTTATCCCCATATAAATTGAATTAACCGCAATATTTTGACCGAATTTCAGATAATTAGCTGTATATAAACCTATACTGTGGTAATAATGATAATGTTTCCCTATTAAATACGCCGATTCTCTTCCGATTCGGTGCCGATTCGGTAGATGACTGTCGATTCGGTATTTCTTCGCACCGGCTACACTGTCCTTCATTTCTTTTAAGAACAACCTCCTGCACGCAGACCTCTGTCCTATGCTGTATATTAAGCCGGCTTATTCTGGTTTATCGTCAGTGTCTTATCCCAAATCAGACATATACTCTTTCACCTTCCCCATCATAAGTAGGCAATCTCAATAGGGGTCAGGCTTTACACTGCCATCTAACGTTTGCTGAACAAACAAGTATTCAGTTAAACGCAAGCCCCATTGGAGTACACACGTTTCGTCTTCACGTTACCCTTCCTTATTAAGAAGTCCACTGTGATCCATCCTCAACATCATTTTTTGACTTCGTTTTGCTTAAAACGTGCATCGGCCGGTAATCAACCCATGGCCTCCCGCTTTTGAAGGGAGAAGTTTTCCGCCGAACCATCGATGCTAAATTAGTGATGTAAAAGATACCAACCTGCTGTCTTTTAGAAGTCATGAGTCAAGTTTGGCGTCTCCTAATTGCCAAAAATCATGCCTCTTATCTACCATAAGTTTTGTTCAGCTGAGGGCTGACTTAATTAAGGAGTGAATAACGACCCTTATGATACGAGTATTTGAGGGAGAACTTAAGTAAAGAGGTAGCGAACACATCAGTGAAACAAATACTTAAGTGCGAGACCAAGGAGCAGGGAAGGACTGGAAAGGAACTGAGGGACAGGGGTGCTTTTGGAAGGGAAGGGGTGGGGTAGAAAAACGAAAGGATGGAGTGGGAAGTGTGGTCTCGAAAGGAAGAAAAGAAGTTAAAAAAAAAAAGGTGGGAGGGGGAAGGAGAGCTGAGGTGTTGATGAGGAAAGACCACGGAGAGCAATGAAACAGAACTGACACTGAAGCGACTGAAACGGAATCGATGTGAAGACATGGATGACCTACAAGTATCATGAATGAACCTGAAGTGGCGTATTTCATTTTAAATTAAATCTAATCTCATGGTAATGGGTGTAACTGAACCTGAATGTGAAGGACCCGAACTGGTCCTAAATGAACCTAAACAGACGTGAAGGAATAGATGGACCTCCTGTAGTTGCCTAAAATTGAGCAGTGGACTAATTCGTACTTAAATATAAAACATGTAATATAGCTAGTAATTTCAGTTGTTGTTTCATTTTGCATCTGATGGTAATACCAGCATAGCTTTCATATTCTCTAAGAGCCTTTCACTCCATCTAAAGTCCTCCTGCAACGCATGGGTCTACTTGTTCCAGAGGGAACCTTTAGCATAACAGTATTATAAATGTTATTCTTTTGACATATAAATTACATGCCTTTATTCCATCCAGAGCGACAGTCTTGCATAGTTTCTGTCAACTAACCTAGGCTCAATAACGGTCCATTGAATCATCACTTGCTGCATCTCAAAATGAACTGATCAAAAATTTGGCGCTCTGTTCTTGGAGGGAACAATTTTATCGTGCTCCTGGCTCTGGTTTCCTTCATTTGTGCATTATAAAAAAAGTCATTGACAAAAGCTGTGTCCTCAATCCAAGGCCGCACGCAACCCCTCGAAACATCCAAGTTCCTGGAGTGGCTGGCAGAAAACTCCCCCCATATGATTTGGAATCCGTACCTCCTACAGGAGATCGGTAGTAAAATGTGTTGCTGACTGATGAAATGGAAAGGAAATGATGTATAAATAATGTATCATCTTGTTCTATCCGTAAATAGCAGCCACTTGTCTAAAAGGGGGCTGAAATTTCCATTAGGTACGATGTAACCGGTTATAACACTCCTAAGCCTCTGGACCCCACTAACCCAAAACACTTCTTTTGCTGTTACTAGAAAAGTGATTATCTCCCTGCTGCTTCAGAATAACTGTCTTGCATTGACGGGATTCATTAAACCAGTGGTTCTTAGCCTTTTTGAAGTCACGGACCCCTTCGAGAATCTGGTGAAAGCTATGAACCCATTCCCTACAAAAATGCACAAAAACACAGCATTTTGCATGCAGTTAATATACTTTATTTTACTGAAAACTACCACACGCACTGTATGACAAAGAAAGTACAAAACGCACTTTACAAGAATTATGTTTCTCACTGTTTTTCATGTAAAAACTAATGGCCACTCGATGAAAAAATGAAATACATCCAACTTTTGCAAATTAAACCAAACAAAACTTTAATTCAGCTCGAAAGTTCGTTTCAATGTTCTTGGGCCTGAATAAGGAGACGAAATGTGGAGTGGTCTTTAACAAGGCAACACCCATAACATCGTTGACATCCAGTTGATTTCTTCTTTTCGTTTTGATAGAAACAAGGGCTGAAAACCTTGACTCACAAAGATATGTAGTAGAAAACGTAATCAGTGCACCAAAAGCTCGCTTTGCCAGACGAGAGTAGGCTTGTGTCAACGAACAGCAGAATTTTTCAAGAGTCTTCGAGTTCTTTTTTTTCTTTTTCAGCTAATGATGCCAAACGGCATCATGCAATAACGCTAAATTGTTCTCAATTATTCTGACCTTCATGGACCCCCTAAAGCCCATCTATGAACCCCGAAGGGGTCCATGAACCCCAGGTTAAGAACCCGTGCACTACAGGCTGGGATTGATGACCCTGCTTTGTATTGATGAATTTACTATGTTACTTTCTTGTGGGGAATGGAGTCCTTCACTGAATGCCAAACCAGCCGATAGCACATACTTTGGCTATAATCCTGTATTGCATACCACGACACCTTCATGTCATGAAACTACTACTTCATCCTTGCTGAACATACAGGCCTTCATTCCACCTGAAGCCACCTTTCAGCACATAGGATCCTGTTCCACTTTGTCCTTGCTAAATATCCAGTCCTTTCTTCCATCCCCTAGTCTTTCACCATCTGATTGTGCCAGATACAGTCTTGAACTCATTGGGTTCAAAACGTGCATCGGCCGGGAATCGAACCCGGGCCTCCCGCGTGGCAGGCGAGAATTCTACCACTGAACCACCGATGCTCATGAAATCATACGGAAAAACGCGAATTTGACGTTCTCCAGAAGTCCCGAGTCACGGTTGCTTTCTCCCCGTCACGAGAGTTCAGCTTAAGTCAGCCCTGCATTGTGTTGCATTCGTTTTCTGCACTTAAAGGATAATTAAACAAAAGATGAAGAAATGGGCTCTGTATACTGTATATATATGAGTATATCATAAGAATATGTGCATGTTGCATATGTATATGTATGCACGCCTGTACACATACCCATATCTTGATACACGCGTACCTATCCTGTACGCTCAGTATGTCTATGGCTACATGTGCGTGAATGTATACATATATAGGTGTGTGTATGTGTGCATTTGTGCCTCTTTCTGCATACGTCTTTACATACGTGTGTATCCATATACCACTTTACTCATCTCAAAACATGTAATGATAATTACTCTAACAACTTTGTACCATGTATGTGCCATTGTATGTCTTTGTTCATTATTGTGCTTGTAATGATAATTACTTCTATACCTTCTATGCCCTACGATATCGATTTTTGTTTTCTCGTGCTCACATGCACTCTTCAGTGCTTCGCCTTCAAGTACAGTGCTCCCCAGAGTTTTGCGGCTTATATTGACTGGTAAATAAAGAACCTAAATTAAAGAAAACAAAAAAGGCTCTCAGGAACCAAACATTTGAAAAATAACCAAACTAAAGAATGATAGAAGAGCATCGGGAAAGGAAGTACGCTAGAAGGAGAAGGAGAAATAGGAAAGGGTCGAGGAAAATAAATGGATGGGCTAGGTATTGAGGGAGGAGGGAAGTTGTAAGGCGTGAGGGAAGTGGAAGAGTTACGACGGTTGCGACGAAATACCGAATCGACGGTCATTTGTCGAATTGGCACTCTTAATTGGAAAATATTATACTTTTTATCCCCATATAAATTGAATTAACCGCAATATTTTGACCGAATTTCAGATAATTAGCTGTATATAAACCTATACTGTGGTAATAATGATAATGTTTTCCTATTAAATGCGCCGATTCTCTGCCGATTCGGTGCCGATTCGGTAGATGACTGTCGATTCGGTATTTCTTCGCACCGGCTACACTGTCCTTCATTTCTTTTGAGAACAACCTCCTGCACGCAGACCTCTGTCTTAGGCTGTATATTAAGCCGGCTTATTCTGGTTTATCGTCACTGTCTTATCCCAAATCAGACATATACTCTGTCACCTTCCCCATCATAAGTAGGCAGTCTCAATAGGGGTCAGGCTTTACACTGCCATCTAACGTTTGCTGAACCAACAAGTATTCAGTTAAACGCAAGCCCCATTGGAGTACACACGTTTCGTCTTCACGTTACCCTTCCTTATTAAGAAGTCCACTGTGATCCATCCTCAACATCATTTTTTGACTTCGTTTTGCTTAAAACGTGCATCGGCCGGTAATCAACCCATGGCCTCCCGCTTTTCAAGGGAGAAGTTTTCCGCCGAACCATCGATGCTAAATTAGTGATGTAAAAGATACCAACCTGCTGTCTTTTAGAAGTCATGAGTCAAGTTTGGCGTCTCCTAATTGCCAAAAATCATGCCTCTTATCTACCATAAGTTTTGTTCAGCTGAGGGCTGACTTAATTAAGGAGTGAATAACGACCCTTATGATACGAGTATTTGAGGGAGAACTTAAGTAAGGAGGTAGCGAACACATCAGTGAAACAAATACTTAAGTGCAAGACGAAGGAGCAGGGAAGGACTGGAAAGGAACTGAGGGACAGGGGTGCTTTTGGAAGGGAAGGGGTGGGGTAGAAAAACGAAAGGAGGGAGTGGGAAGTGTGGTCTCGAAAGGAAGAAAAGAAGTTAAAAAAAAAAAAGGTGGGAGGGGGAAGGAGAGCTGAGTTGTTGATGAGGAAAGACCACGGAGAGCAATGAAACAGAACTGACACTGAAGCGACTGAAACGGAATCGATGTGAAGACATGGATGACCTACAAGTATCATGAATGAACCTGAAGTGGCGTATTTCATTTAAAATTAAATCTAATCTCATGGTAATGGGTGTAACTGAACCTGAATGTGAAGGACCCGAAATGGTCCTAAATGAACCTAAACAGACGTGAAGGAATCGATGGACCTCCTGTAGTTGCCTAAAATTGAGCAGTGGACTAATTCGTACTTAAATATAAAACATGTAATATAGCTAGTAATTTCAGTTGTTGTTTCATTTTGCATCTGATGGTAATACCAGCATAGCTTTCATATTCTCTAAGAGGCTTTCACTCCATCTAAAGTCCTCCTGCAACGCATGGGTCTACTTGTTCCAGAGGGAACCTTTAGCATAACAGTATTATAAATGTTATTCTTTTGACATATAAATTACATGCCTTTATTCCATCCAGAGCGACAGTCTTGCATAGTTTCTGTCAACTAACCTAGGCTCAATAATGGTCCATTGAATCATCACTTGCTGCATCTCAAAATGAACTGATCAAAAATTTGGCGCTCTGTTCTTGGAGGGAACAATTTTATCGTGCTCCTGGCTCTGGTTTCCTTCATTTGTGCATTATAAAAAAAGTCATTGACAAAAGCTGTGTCCTCAATCCAAGGCCGCACGCAACCCCTCGAAACATCCAAGTTCCTGGAGTGGCTGGCAGAAAACTCCCCCCATATGATTTGGAATCCGTACCTCCTACAGGAGATCGGTAGTAAAATGTGTTGCTGACTGATGAAATGGAAAGGAAATGATGTATAAATGATGTATCATCTTGTTCTATCCGTAAATAGCAGCCACTTGTCTAAAAGGGGGCTGAAATTTCCATTAGGTACGATGTAACCGGTTATAACACTCCTAAGCCTCTGGACCCCACTAACCCAAAACACTTCTTTTGCTGTTACTAGAAAAGTGATTATCTCCCTGCTGCTTCAGAATAACTGTCTTGCATTGACGGGATTCATTAAACCAGTGGTTCTTAGCCTTTTTGAAGTCACGGACCCCTTCGAGAATCTGGTGAAAGCTATGAACCCATTCCCTACAAAAATGCACAAAAACACAGCATTTTGCATGCAATTAATGTACTTTATTTTACTGAAAACTACCACACGCACTGTATGACATAAACAAAGTACAAAACGCACTTTACAAGAATTATGTTTCTCACTGTTTTTCATGTAAAAACTAATGGCCACTCGATGAAAAAATGAAATACATCCAACTTTTGCAAATTAAACCAAACAAAACTTTAATTCAGCTCGAAAGTTCGTTTCAATGTTCTTGGGCCTGAATAAGGAGACGAAATGTGGAGTGGTCTTTAACAAGGCAACACCCATAACATCGTTGACATCCAGTTGATTTCTTCTTTTCGTTTTGATAGAAACAAGCGCTGAAAACCTTGACTCACAAAGATATGTAGTAGAAAACGTAATCAGTGCACCAAAAGCTCGCTTTGCCAGACGAGAGTAGGCTTGTGTCAACGAACAGCAGAATTTTTCAAGAGTCTTCGAGTTCTTTTTTTTCTTTTTCAGCTAATGATGCCAAACGGCATCATGCAATAACGCTAAATTGTTCTCAATTATTCTGACCTTCATGGACCCCCTAAAGCCCATCTATGAACCCCGAAGGGGTCCATGAACCCCAGGTTAAGAACCCGTGCACTACAGGCTGGGATTGATGACCCTGCTTTGTATTGATGAATTTACTATGTTACTTTCTTGTGGGGAATGGAGTCCTTCACTGAATGCCAAACCAGCCGATAGCACATACTTTGGCTATAATCCTGTATTGCATACCACGACACCTTCATGTCATGAAACTACTACTTCATCCTTGCTGAACATACAGGCCTTCATTCCACCTGAAGCCACCTTTCAGCACATAGGATCCTGTTGCACTTTGTCCTTGCTAAATATCCAGTCCTTTCTTCCATCCCCTAGTCTTTCACCATCTGATTGTGCCAGATACAGTCTTGAACTCATTGGGTTCAAAACGTGCATCGGCCGGGAATCGAACCCGGGCCTCCCGCGTGGCAGGCGAGAATTCTACCACTGAACCACCGATGCTCATGAAATCATACGGAAAAACGCGAATTGGACGTTCTCCAGAAGTCCCGAGTCACGGTTGCTTTCTCCCCGTCACGAGAGTTCAGCTCAAGTCAGCCCTGCATTGTGTTGCATTCGTTTTCTGCACTTAAGGGATAATTAAACAAAAGATGAAGAAATGGGCTCTGTATACTGTATATATATGAGTATATCATAAGAATATGTGCATGTTGCATATGTATATGTATGCACGCCTGTACACATACCCATATCTTGATACACGCGTACCTATCCTGTACGCTCAGTATGTCTATGGCTACATGTGCGTGAATGTATACATATATAGGTGTGTGTATGTGTGCATTTGTGCCTCTTTCTGCATACGTCTTTACATACGTGTGTATCCATGTACCACTTTACTCATCTCAAAACATGTAATGATAATTACTCTAACAACTTTGTACCATGTATGTGCCATTGTATGTCTTTGTTCATTATTGTGCTTGTAATGATAATTACTTCTATACCTTCTATGCCCTACGATATCGATTTTTGTTTTCTCGTGCTCACATGCACTCTTCAGTGCTTCGCCTTCAAGTACAGTGCTCCCCAGAGTTTTGCGGCTTATATTGACTGGTAAATAAAGAACCTAAATTAAAGAAAACAAAAAAGGCTCTCAGGAACCAAACATTTGAAAAATAACCAAACTAAAGAATGATAGAAGAGCATCGGGAAAGGAAGTACGCTAGAAGGAGAAGGAGAAATAGGAAAGGGTCGAGGAAAATAAATGGATGGGCTAGGTATGGAGGGAGGAGGGAAGTTGTAAGGCGTGAAGGAAGTGGAAGAGTTTCGACGGTTGCGACGAAATACCGAATCGACGGTCATTTGTCGAATTGGCACTCTTAATTGGAAAATATTATACTTTTTATCCCCATATAAATTGAATTAACCGCAATATTTTGACCGAATTTCAGATAATTAGCTGTATATAAACCTATACTGTGGTAATAATGATAATGTTTTCCTATTAAATGCGCCGATTCTCTGCCGATTCGGTGCCGATTCGGTAGATGACTGTCGATTCGGTATTTCTTCGCACCGGCTACACTGTCCTTCATTTCTTTTGAGAACAACCTCCTGCACGCAGACCTCTGTCTTACGCTGTATATTAAGCCGGCTTATTCTGGTTTATCGTCACTGTCTTATCCCAAATCAGACATATACTCTGTCACCTTCCCCATCATAAGTAGGCAGTCTCAATAGGGGTCAGGCTTTACACTGCCATCTAACGTTTGCTGAACCAACAAGTATTCAGTTAAACGCAAGCCCCATTGGAGTACACACGTTTCGTCTTCACGTTACCCTTCCTTATTAAGAAGTCCACTGTGATCCATCCTCAACATCATTTTTTGACTTCGTTTTGCTTAAAACGTGCATCGGCCGGTAATCAACCCATGGCCTCCCGCTTTTCAAGGGAGAAGTTTTCCGCCGAACCATCGATGCTAAATTAGTGATGTAAAAGATACCAACCTGCTGTCTTTTAGAAGTCATGAGTCAAGTTTGGCGTCTCCTAATTGCCAAAAATCATGCCTCTTATCTACCATAAGTTTTGTTCAGCTGAGGGCTGACTTAATTAAGGAGTGAATAACGACCCTTATGATACGAGTATTTGAGGGAGAACTTAAGTAAGGAGGTAGCGAACACATCAGTGAAACAAATACTTAAGTGCAAGACGAAGGAGCAGGGAAGGACTGGAAAGGAACTGAGGGACAGGGGTGCTTTTGGAAGGGAAGGGGTGGGGTAGAAAAACGAAAGGAGGGAGTGGGAAGTGTGGTCTCGAAAGGAAGAAAAGAAGTTAAAAAAAAAAAGGTGGGAGGGGGAAGGAGAGCTGAGTTGTTGATGAGGAAAGACCACGGAGAGCAATGAAACAGAACTGACACTGAAGCGACTGAAACGGAATCGATGTGAAGACATGGATGACCTACAAGTATCATGAATGAACCTGAAGTGGCGTATTTCATTTAAAATTAAATCTAATCTCATGGTAATGGGTGTAACTGAACCTGAATGTGAAGGACCCGAAATGGTCCTCCTGTAGTTGCCTAAAATTGAGCAGTGGACTAATTCGTACTTAAATATAAAACATGTAATATAGCTAGTAATTTCAGTTGTTGTTTCATTTTGCATCTGATGGTAATACCAGTATAGCTTTCATATTCTCTAAGAGGTTTACACTCCATCTAAAGTCCCCCTCCAACGCATGGGTCTACTTGTTCCAGAGGGAAACTTTAGCATATCAGTATTATAAATGTTATTCTTTTGACATATAAATTACATGTCTTTATTCCATCCAGAGCGACAGTCTTGCATAGTTTCTGTCAACTAACCTAGGCTCAATAATGGTCCATTGCCTCATCACTTGCTGCATCTCAAAATGAACTGATCAAAAATTTGGCTCTCTGTTCTTGGAGGGAACAATTTTATCGTGCTCCTGGCTCTGGTTTCCTTCATTTGTGCATTATAAAAAAAAGTCATTGACAAAAGCTGTGTCCTCAATCCAAGGCCGCACGCAACCCCTCGAAACATCCAAGTTCCTGGAGTGGCTGGCAGAAAACTCCCCCCATATGATTTGGAATCCGTACCTCCTACAGGAGATCGGTAGTAAAATGTGTTGCTGACTGATGAAATGGAAAGGAAATGATGTATAAATGATGTATCATCTTGTTCTATCCGTAAATAGCAGCCACTTGTCTAAAAGGGGGCTGAAATTTCCATTAGGTACGATGTAACCGGTTATAACACTCGTAAACCTATTGACCCCACTAACCCAAAACACTTCTTTTGCTGTTACTAGAAAAGTGATTATCTCTCTGCAGCTTTAGATTAACTGTCTTGCATTGACGGGATTCATTAAACCAGTGGTTCTTAGCCTTTTTGAAGTCACAGACTCCTTCGAGAATCTGGTGAAAGCTATGATCTCATTCCCAACAAAAATGAACAAAAACACAGCATTTTGCATGCAATTAATATACTTTATTTTACTGAAAACTACCACACGCACTGTATGACATAAACAAAGTACAAAACGCACTTTACAAGAATTATGTTTCTCACTGTTTTTCATGTAAAAACTAATGGCCACTCGATGAAAAAATGAAATACATCCAACTTTTACAAATTAAACAAAAGAAAACTTTAAATCAGCTCGAAAGTTCATTTCAATGTTGTTTGGCCTGAATAAGGAGACGAAATGTGGAGTGGTCTTTAACAAGGCAACACCCATAACATCGTTGACATCCAGTTGATTTCTTCTTTTCGTTTTGATAGAAACAAGCGCTGAAAACCTTGACTCACAAAGATATGTAGTAGAAAACGTAATCAGTGCACCAAAAGCTCGCTTTGCCAGACGAGAGTAGGCTTGTGTCAACGAACAGCAGAATTTTTCAAGAGTCTTCGAGTTCTTTTTTTTCTTTTTCAGCTAATGATGCCAAACGGCATCATGCAATAACGCTAAATTGTTCTCAATTATTCTGACCTTCATGGACCCCCTAAAGCCCATCTATGAACCCCGAAGGGGTCCATGAACCCCAGGTTAAGAACCCGTGCACTACAGGCTGGGATTGATGACCCTGCTTTGTATTGATGAATTTACTATGTTACTTTCTTGTGGGGAATGGAGTCCTTCACTGAATGCCAAACCAGCCGATAGCACATACTTTGGCTATAATCCTGTATTGCATACCACGACACCTTCATGTCATGAAACTACTACTTCATCCTTGCTGAACATACAGGCCTTCATTCCACCTGAAGCCACCTTTCAGCACATAGGATCCTGTTGCACTTTGTCCTTGCTAAATATCCAGTCCTTTCTTCCATCCCCTAGTCTTTCACCATCTGATTGTGCCAGATACAGTCTTGAACTCATTGGGTTCAAAACGTGCATCGGCCGGGAATCGAACCCGGGCCTCCCGCGTGGCAGGCGAGAATTCTACCACTGAACCACCGATGCTCATGAAATCATACGGAAAAACGCGAATTTGACGTTCTCCAGAAGTCCCGAGTCACGGTTGCTTTCTCCCCGTCACGAGAGTTCAGCTCAAGTCAGCCCTGCATTGTGTTGCATTCGTTTTCTGCACTTAAGGGATAATTAAACAAAAGATGAAGAAATGGGCTCTGTATACTGTATATATATGAGTATATCATAAGAATATGTGCATGTTGCATATGTATATGTATGCACGCCTGTACACATACCCATATCTTGATACACGCGTACCTATCCTGTACGCTCAGTATGTCTATGGCTACATGTGCGTGAATGTATACATATATAGGTGTGTGTATGTGTGCATTTGTGCCTCTTTCTGCATACGTCTTTACATACGTGTGTATCCATGTACCACTTTACTCATCTCAAAACATGTAATGATAATTACTCTAACAACTTTGTACCATGTATGTGCCATTGTATGTCTTTGTTCATTATTGTGCTTGTAATGATAATTACTTCTATACCTTCTATGCCCTACGATATCGATTTTTGTTTTCTCGTGCTCACATGCACTCTTCAGTGCTTCGCCTTCAAGTACAGTGCTCCCCAGAGTTTTGCGGCTTATATTGACTGGTAAATAAAGAACCTAAATTAAAGAAAACAAAAAAGGCTCTCAGGAACCAAACATTTGAAAAATAACCAAACTAAAGAATGATAGAAGAGCATCGGGAAAGGAAGTACGCTAGAAGGAGAAGGAGAAATAGGAAAGGGTCGAGGAAAATAAATGGATGGGCTAGGTATTCAGGGAGGAGGGAAGTTGTAAGGCGTGAAGGAAGTGGAAGAGTTTCGACGGTTGCGACGAAATACCGAATCGACGGTCATTTGTCGAATTGGCACTCTTAATTGGAAAATATTATACTTTTTATCCCCATATAAATTGAATTAACCGCAATATTTTGACCGAATTTCAGATAATTAGCTGTATATAAACCTATACTGTGGTAATAATGATAATGTTTTCCTATTAAATGCGCCGATTCTCTGCCGATTCGGTGCCGATTCGGTAGATGACTGTCGATTCGGTATTTCTTCGCACCGGCTACACTGTCCTTCATTTCTTTTGAGAACAACCTCCTGCACGCAGACCTCTGTCTTACGCTGTATATTAAGCCGGCTTATTCTGGTTTATCGTCACTGTCTTATCCCAAATCAGACATATACTCTGTCACCTTCCCCATCATAAGTAGGCAGTCTCAATAGGGGTCAGGCTTTACACTGCCATCTAACGTTTGCTGAACCAACAAGTATTCAGTTAAACGCAAGCCCCATTGGAGTACACACGTTTCGTCTTCACGTTACCCTTCCTTATTAAGAAGTCCACTGTGATCCATCCTCAACATCATTTTTTGACTTCGTTTTGCTTAAAACGTGCATCGGCCGGTAATCAACCCATGGCCTCCCGCTTTTGAAGGGAGAAGTTTTCCGCCGAACCATCGATGCTAAATTAGTGATGTAAAAGATACCAACCTGCTGTCTTTTAGAAGTCATGAGTCAAGTTTGGCGTCTCCTAATTGCCAAAAATCATGCCTCTTATCTACCATAAGTTTTGTTCAGCTGAGGGCTGACTTAATTAAGGAGTGAATAACGACCCTTATGATACGAGTATTTGAGGGAGAACTTAAGTAAGGAGGTAGCGAACACATCAGTGAAACAAATACTTAAGTGCAAGACGAAGGAGCAGGGAAGGACTGGAAAGGAACTGAGGGACAGGGGTGCTTTTGGAAGGGAAGGGGTGGGGTAGAAAAACGAAAGGAGGGAGTGGGAAGTGTGGTCTCGAAAGGAAGAAAAGAAATTAAAAAAAAAAAAAAGGTGGGAGGGGGAAGGAGAGCTGAGTTGTTGATGAGGAAAGACCACGGAGAGCAATGAAACAGAACTGACACTGAAGCGACTGAAACGGAATCGATGTGAAGACATGGATGACCTACAAGTATCATGAATGAACCTGAAGTGGCGTATTTCATTTAAAATTAAATCTAATCTCATGGTAATGGGTGTAACTGAACCTGAATGTGAAGGACCCGAAATGGTCCTCCTGTAGTTGCCTAAAATTGAGCAGTGGACTAATTCGTACTTAAATATAAAACATGTAATATAGCTAGTAATTTCAGTTGTTGTTTCATTTTGCATCTGATGGTAATACCAGTATAGCTTTCATATTCTCTAAGAGGCTTTCACTCCATCTAAAGTCCCCCTGCATCACATGGGTCTACTTGTTCCAGAGGGAACCTTTAGCATATCAGTATTATAAATGTTATTCTTTTGACATATAAATTACATGTCTTTATTCCATCCAGAGCGACAGTCTTGCATAGTTTCTGTCAACTAACCTAGGCTCAATAATGGTCCATTGCCTCATCACTTGCTGCATCTCAAAATGAACTGATCAAAAATTTGGCTCTCTGTTCTTGGAGGGAACAATTTTATCGTGCTCCTGGCTCTGGTTTCCTTCATTTGTGCATTATAAAAAAAGTCATTGACAAAAGCTGTGTCCTCAATCCAAGGCCGCACGCAACCCCTCGAAACATCCAAGTTCCTGGAGTGGCTGGCAGAAAACTCCCCCCATATGATTTGGAATCCGTACCTCCTACAGGAGATCGGTAGTAAAATGTGTTGCTGACTGATGAAATGGAAAGGAAATGATGTATAAATGATGTATCATCTTGTTCTCTCCGTAAATAGCAGCCACTTGTCTAAAAGGGGGCTGAAATTTCCATTAGGTACGATGTAACCGGTTATAACACTCCTAAGCCTCTGGACCCCACTAACCCAAAACACTTCTTTTGCTGTTACTAGAAAAGTGATTATCTCCCTGCTGCTTCAGAATAACTGTCTTGCATTGACGGGATTCATTAAACCAGTGGTTCTTAGCCTTTTTGAAGTCACGGACCCCTTCGAGAATCTGGTGAAAGCTATGAACCCATTCCCTACAAAAATGCACAAAAACACAGCATTTTGCATGCAATTAATGTACTTTATTTTACTGAAAACTACCACACGCACTGTATGACATAAACAAAGTACAAAACGCACTTTACAAGAATTATGTTTCTCACTGTTTTTCATGTAAAAACTAATGGCCACTCGATGAAAAAATGAAATACATCCAACTTTTGCAAATTAAACCAAACAAAACTTTAATTCAGCTCGAAAGTTCATTTCAATGTTGTTTGGCCTGAATAAGGAGACAAAATGTGGAGTGGTCTTTAACAAGGCAACACCCATAACATCGTTGACATTCAGTTGATTTCTTCTTTTCGTTTTGATAGAAACAAGCGCTGAAAACCTTGACTCACAAAGATATGTAGTAGAAAACGTAATCAGTGCACCAAAAGCTCGCTTTGCCAGACGAGAGTAGGCTTGTGTCAACGAACAGCAGAATTTTTCAAGAGTCTTCGAGTTCTTTTTTTTCTTTTTCAGCTAATGATGCCAAACGGCATCATGCAATAACGCTAAATTGTTCTCAATTATTCTGACCTTCATGGACCCCCTAAAGCCCATCTATGAACCCCGAAGGGGTCCATGAACCCCAGGTTAAGAACCCGTGCACTACAGGCTGGGATTGATGACCCTGCTTTGTATTGATGAATTTACTATGTTACTTTCTTGTGGGGAATGGAGTCCTTCACTGAATGCCAAACCAGCCGATAGCACATACTTTGGCTATAATCCTGTATTGCATACCACGACACCTTCATGTCATGAAACTACTACTTCATCCTTGCTGAACATACAGGCCTTCATTCCACCTGAAGCCACCTTTCAGCACATAGGATCCTGTTGCACTTTGTCCTTGCTAAATATCCAGTCCTTTCTTCCATCTCCTAGTCTTTCACCATCTGCTTGTGCCAGATACAATCTTGAACTCATTGGGTTCAAAACGTGCATCGGCCGGGAATCGAACCCGGGCCTCCCGCGTGGCAGGCGAGAATTCTACCACTGAACCACCGATGCTCATGAAATCATACGGAAAAACGCGAATTTGACGTTCTCCAGAAGTCCCGAGTCACGGTTGCTTTCTCCCCGTCACGAGAGTTCAGCTCAAGTCAGCCCTGCATTGTGTTGCATTCGTTTTCTGCACTTAAGGGATAATTAAACAAAAGATGAAGAAATGGGCTCTGTATACTGTATATATATGAGTATATCATAAGAATATGTGCATGTTGCATATGTATATGTATGCACGCCTGTACACATACCCATATCTTGATACACGCGTACCTATCCTGTACGCTCAGTATGTCTATGGCTACATGTGCGTGAATGTATACATATATAGGTGTGTGTATGTGTGCATTTGTGCCTCTTTCTGCATACGTCTTTACATACGTGTGTATCCATGTACCACTTTACTCATCTCAAAACATGTAATGATAATTACTCTAACAACTTTGTACCATGTATGTGCCATTGTATGTCTTTGTTCATTATTGTGCTTGTAATGATAATTACTTCTATACCTTCTATGCCCTACGATACCGATTTTTGTTTTCTCGTGCTCACATGCACTCTTCAGTGCTTGGCCTTCAAGTACAGTGCTCCCCAGAGTGTTGCGGCTTATATTGACTGGTAAATAAAGAACCTAAATTAAAGAAAACAAAAAAGGCTCTCAGGAACCAAACATTTGAAAAATAACGAAACCAAAGAATGATAGAAGAGCATCGGGAAAGGAAGTACGCTAGGAGGAGATGGAGAAATAGGAAAGGGTCGAGGAAAATAAATGGATGGGCTAGGTATTCAGGGAGGAGGGAAGTTGTAAGGCGTGAGGGAAGTGGAAGAGTTACGACGGTTGCGACGAAATACCGAATCGACGGTCATTTGTCGAATTGGCACTCTTAATTGGAAAATATTATACTTTTTATCCCCATATAAATTGAATTAACCGCAATATTTTGACCGAATTTCAGATAATTAGCTGTATATAAACCTATACTGTGGTAATAATGATAATGTTTTCCTATTAAATGCGCCGATTCTCTGCCGATTCGGTGCCGATTCGGTAGATGACTGTCGATTCGGTATTTCTTCGCACCGGCTACACTGTCCTTCATTTCTTTTAAGAACAACCTCCTGCACGCAGACCTCTGTCCTACGCTGTATATTAAGCCGGCTTATTCTGGTTTATCGTCAGTGTCTTATCCCAAATCAGACATATACTCTGTCACCTTCCCCATCATAAGTAGGCAATCTCAATAGGGGTCAGGCTTTACACTGCCTTCTAACGTTTGCTGAACAAACAAGTATTCAGTTAAACGCAAGCCCCATTGGAGTACACACGTTTCGTCTTCACGTTACCCTTCCTTATTAAGAAGTCCACTGTGATCCATCCTCAACATCATTTTTTGACTTCGTTTTGCTTAAAACGTGCATCGGCCGGTAATCAACCCATGGCCTCCCGCTTTTGAAGGGAGAAGTTTTCCGCCGAACCATCGATGCTAAATTAGTGATGTAAAAGATACCAACCTGCTGTCTTTTAGAAGTCATGAGTCAAGTTTGGCGTCTCCTAATTGCCAAAAATCATGCCTCTTATCTACCATAAGTTTTGTTCAGCTGAGGGCTGACTTAATTAAGGAGTGAATAACGACCCTTATGATACGAGTATTTGAGGGAGAACTTAAGTAAGGAGGTAGCGAACACATCAGTGAAACAAATACTTAAGTGCAAGACGAAGGAGCAGGGAAGGACTGGAA
The DNA here is from genome assembly GCF_032717465.1 of Coenobita brevimanus. NCBI lineage: Eukaryota > Metazoa > Arthropoda > Malacostraca > Decapoda > Coenobitidae > Coenobita > Coenobita brevimanus. The sequence goes on from NC_136961.1 coordinate 9,920,008, forward strand.
AGGAACTGAGGGACAGGGGTGCTTTTGGAAGGGAAGGGGTGGGGTAGAAAAACGAAAGGAGGGAGTGGGAAGTGTGGTCTCGAAAGGAAGAAAAGAGGTTAAAAAAAAGGTGGGAGGGGGAAGGAGAGCTGAGGTGTTGATGAGGAAAGACCACGGAGAGCAATGAAACAGAACTGACACTGAAGCGACTGAAACGGAATCGATGTGAAGACATGGATGACCTACAAGTATCATGAATGAACCTGAAGTGGCGTATTTCATTTTAAATTAAATCTAATCTCATGGTAATGGGTGTAACTGAACCTGAATGTGAAGGACCCGAGCTGGTCCTAAATGAACCTAAACAAACGTGAAGGAATAGATGGCCCTCCTGTAGTTGCCTAAAATTGAGCAGTGGACTAATTCGTACCTAAATATAAAACATGTAATATAGCTAGTAATTTCGGTTGTTGTTTCATTTTGCATCTGATGGTAATACCAGGACAGCTTTCATATTCTGCAACATTATCCGGCTAAACATACAGGCCTTCACTCCGTCTCAGTTCCTCCTGCAAGGCAAAGGTCTACTTCTTGTAGAGGGAACCTGTTGAATACGAATATTATAATTATTAATATTTTCTTGACAACTGAATTACATGACTTTATTCCATGCTAAGCGATACCGGTAGTCTTGCATATTCTCTATCAACTTACCTAGGCTCAATATTGGTCTATTGCATCATCACAGCTGCATCTCAAAATGAACTGATCTTAAATTTCTCTCTCTCTCTCTCTCTCTCTCTCTCTCTCTCTCTCTTGAGATTATTATTTATTCGGGCTCCTGGCTTTTGTTCCCTTCAGTTTTGCATTAAAAAATAGGTCATTGACAAAAGATGTGTCCTCAATCCAAGGCCGCACCCCACCCTCCGAAACATCTAAGTTCCTGGAGTGGCAGGCACAAAATTGGCAACACATCATATGGAATTATTACTTCCTACAGGAGATCGGTAGTAAAAACAGTTGCTTACTGAAGAAATGGAAAAGATATGATGTATCAATGTTGTATTATCTTGTTCTGTCCTTAAATAGCAGGCACTTGTCTAAAATGGGGCTGAAATTTCTGTTAGGCACGATGTAACCGGCTATAACACTCCTAACTCTCTGGACCTCACTAACCCAAAACACTTCTTTTGCTGTTACTAGAAAACTGATTATGTCTCTGCTGCTTCAGAATAACTGTCGTTCATTGACGGGATTCACTACAGGCTTGGATTGATGACCCTTCTTTCTGTGGGTGAATTTACTATGTTACCTTCTACTGGAGAATGGATTCCTCCACTGAATGCCAAACGAGCCGACAGCACACACTTTCCCAACAATCCTGTATTGCATACCACGCCACCTTCATGTCATAACACTACTACTTAATCCTTGCTGAACATACAGGCCTTCATTCCACCTGAAGTCACCTTTCAGCACATAAGATCCTGTTCCACTATGTCCTTCCTAAATATCCAGTCCTTTCTTCCATCCCAGATTCCTTCACCACCTGATTGTTCCAGACATAATCTTGAACTCATTGGGTTCAAAACGTGCATCGGCCGGGAATCCAACCCGGGCCTCCCGCGTGGCAGGAGAGAATTCTACCACTGAACCAAGGTAAAGAGAAGAGTATACTGAGAGGTAAGTACAGCATCCCCAAGCCGCGCAGATTCTGTGACGTCAAAGTTAATAAGAGAAAGAGAGAGAGGTGGGGGTGGTGGAAGAAAACGGGAGCTTGACAGAAAACCATCTGTTTATATGGTATGCTTTTGTATTATGAATGTTCACACACGTCGCTATTCAACACACTCGGACAGTAATGGAACTTGCTTGTTAAACTCGGTAGTTGAAGAGTAGGCACTGCTCCTTTCTTGAATTTCCTTTGTCCAGGAGGCACTGGTAAACCAAGCAATTCATACTTAAGGTTGCGTTCAAAGGCAGTACTCTCAAAATGACGGCTGCATACAAAACCAGATGACCGATTTTTCTTTATGTCACATAATTCAATCCATTTTTTTCTAAGTTCTTCATCTTTCCGCAGTGCATGAAATGTATTCTCTTGTCACCTTTCACATGAATGGATTTGCATCCACGAACTATACAAATTGTTGGCATGTTCACAAAATTATCTGTATTGCCATAGCCACCCCTAAAAACAGAAAACAGAGTACCTATTCACAGGCAGGTGTGTGTGTGACTGGCGTGTGTTGAGCAGGATGAGCTGCAGTCTGTATTAACTATGACGTCATGCGCAGACCGAGACGCATTTTAGCTCTCCCCTCACCCCCCCATGAAACTACCTTTCATTCTCTTTAGCTTGCACTGAACCACCGATGCTCATGTAATCGTAGGGAAAAACGCTAATTTGACGGTCTCCAGAAGTCCCGAATCACGGTTGCTTTCTCCCCGAAACAAGAGTTCAGCTAAAGTCAGCCCTATATTATGTTTCATTTGTTTTCTGCAGTTAAAGGATAACTAAAAGAAAGATGAAGAAAAGAGATCTGTATATATGAATACATCATAATAGTATATGTGCATGTTGCATATGTATATATATATATGCACGCCTGTACACATGCCCATATATTTATAAATGCGTACCTATCCTGTACATTCAGTATGTCTATGGCTACATGTGCGTGAATATATACTTAGATGTACTGATACCTACAGTATACGTGTATGTATGTGTGCATATATGCCTCTCTCTGCATAAGTACGTACATACGTGTGTATCTATGTACAACTTTACTCATCTTAAAACATGTCATGATATTGACTGTAACATCTTTGTATCATGAAAGTGCCATTGAATGGATTTGTTTATTATTGTGCTTGTAATGATAATTTCTTCTATACCTTCTATGCAATAAGATATCGATTTATTTTTCTTCCTCCTGCTCTCATACACCCTTCAGTGCTTGGCCTTCAACGACAGTGTTTCCCAGAGTGTTGGGGATTGTTCTGAATGGTAAATAAAGAACCTAAATTTATGAAGAAAAAAAAAAAAAAAAAACTCTCAGAGCCAAACATTAAAAAAAAAAAAAAAAACTAATGAATGATGAAAGACCAGCAGGAAATAAAGTACTCGAGGAAGAGAGGGAGGAGCAAGGAAGGGATGGAGGAAAATAAATGGATGGGCTAGGTAAGGATGGAGGTGGGGAGATGTAAGGGGTGAGGTAGGTGGAGAAGGTTAAGACGGTTGTGACGAAATACCGAATGGGCGGTTATTTACCAAATTGGCACTCTTAATTGCAAAATATTATAATCTTTATCACTATATAAATTAAATTAACCGCAATAATTTGACCCGAATTCAGATACTTAGGTGTATATAAACCTATCTTGTGATAAGAATGACAATATTTTCGTATTAAATGCGCCGATTCTGTACCGATTTGGTGCCGATTCGATGGATGACTGTCGATTCGGTATTTTTTCGCACCGGCTGAACTGTGCTTCATTTCTTTTAAGATCAACCTCAAGCTCTCAGACCTCTCTCCAACGTTGTTTAATAAGCCAGCTTATTCTGGTTTAACTTCGGTCTCTTATCTCAAATCAGTCATGTAATCTGTCACCTTCCCCATCATGAGTAAGCAGTCTCAATACGGGTCAGGCTTTACACTGCCCCCTTACATTTGTTGAACAAACAAGTCTTGAATTAAACACAAGCCCCACTGGAGTACACACGTTTCCTCTCCACGTTGCCCTTCCTTATTATGAAGTCCACTGTTATTCATCCTCTACATCATTTCTTGACTTCGTTTTGCTTAAAACGTGCATCGGCCGGTAATCAACCCAGGGTCTCCCGCGTGGGAAGGGAGAATTCTGCCGCTGAACCATCGATGCTAATGCAGTGATGGAAAAGATTATCTTTTAGAAGTCATGAGTCAAGTTTAGTTTCTCCTCATAACCAAAAATCATGCCTCTTATCTACCATAAGTTTTCTACAGCTTTCGGGTGACCTAATTAAAGAGGGGAAAATGATCCGGATGATAGAGTATTTGACGGACAACTTAAGTACGCAGGTCGGGAATACATCAGTGAAAGAAATTCTAAAGTGCGAGAGGGAGGAGCAGGGAGGGACTGGGAAGGAACTGTTGGACAGGGGTGGCTTTGGAAGGGAAAGGGGGGGATAGAAAAACAAAAAGAGAGAGTTGGAAAGGTGGTTTCGAAAGGAAGATGAGAGGTTAAGAAAGATGGGAAGGGGAAGGGGAGCTGAGGTGTTGGTGAGAAAAAACCAGGGAGAGTAATGGAACTGAACTGACACTACGTGGCTGAAACGGAATTGATGTCAAGGGCATGGATGAACTAGAAGTACCATGAATGAAGCTGAAATGGCGTATTTCATATAAAATTAAATCACATCTCATGGTAGTGGGTGTAGCTGAACCTGAATGTGAAGGACCTGAACTGGACCTAAATGAACCTAAACAGACGTGAAGGAATAGATGGACCTCCTGTAGTTGCCTAAAATTGATCGGTGGACTAATTCGTACCTAAATATAGAACAATTAATATAGCTAGTAATTTCAGTTGTTGCCTTTTGCATCTGACAGTAATTCCGGCACAGCTTTAATATTCTGCAACATTATCCGGCTAAACATACAGGCCTTCACTCCGTCTCAGTTCTCCCTGCAAGGCAAAGGTCTACTTCTTGTAGAGGGAACCTGTTGAATACGAATATTATAATTAATATTTTCTTGACAACTGAATTGCATGACTTTCTTCCATGCTAAGCGATACCGGTAGTCTTGCATATTCTCTATCAACTTACCTAGGCTCAAGATTGGTCTATTGCATCATCACAACTGCATCTCAAAATGAACTGATCTTAAATTTCTCTCTCTCTCTCTCTCTCTCTCTCTCTCTCTCTCTCTCTCTCTCTCTCTTGAGATTATAATTTATTCGGGCTCCTGGCTTTGGTTCCCTTCAGTTTTGCATTAAAAAATAGGTCATTGACAAAAGATGTGTCCTCAATCCAAGGCCGTCCCCCACCCTCCGAAACATCTAAGTTCCTGGAGTGGCAGGCACAAAATTTCCAACACATCATAAGGAATGATTACTTCCTACAGGAGATCGGTAGTAAAAACAGTTGCTAACTGAAGAAATGGAAAAGAAATGATGTATCAATGTTGTATTATCTTGTTCTGTCCTTAAATAGCAGGCACTTGTCTAAAATGGGGCTGAAATTTCTGTTAGGCACGATCTAACCGGCTATAACACTCCTAACTCTCTGGACCTCACTAACCCAAAACCCTTATTTTGCTGTTACTAGAAAACTGATCATGTCTCTGCTACTTCAGAATAACTGTCGTGCATTGACGGGATTCACTACAGGCTTCGATTGATGACCCTTCTTTCTGTGGGTGAATTTACTATGTTACCTTCTACTGGAGAATGGATTCCTCCACTGAATGCCAAACGAGCCGACAGCACACACTTTCCCAACAATCCTGTATTGCATACCACGCCACCTTCATGTCATAACACTACTACTTAATCCTTGCTGAACATACAGGCCTTCATTCCACCTGAAGTCACCTTTCAACACATAGGATCCTGTTCCACTATGTCCTTCCTAAATATCCAGTCCTTTCTTCCATCCCAGACTCCTTCACCACCTGATTGTTCCAGACATAATCTTGAACGCATTGGGTTCAAAACGTGCATCGGCCGGGAATCGAACCCGGGCCTCCCGCGTGGCAGGCGAGAATTCTACCACTGAACCACCGATGCTCATGTAATCGTAGGGAAAAACGCTAATTTGACGATCTCCAGAAGTCCCGAATCACGGTTGCTTTCTCCCCGAAACAAGAGTTCAGCTAAAGTCAGCCCTATATTATGTTTCATTTGTTTTCTGCAGTTAAGGGATAACTAAAAGAAAGATGAAGAAAAGAGATCTGTATATATGAATACATCATAATAGTATATGTGCATGTTGCATATGTATATATATATGCACGCCTGTACACAAGCCCATATATTTATAAATGCGTACCAATCATGTACATTCAGTATGTCTATTGGTACATGTGCGTGAATATATACTTAGATGTACTGATACCTACAGTATAAGTGTATGTATGTGTGCAAATATGCCTCTCTCTGCATAAGTACGTACATACGTTTGTATCTATGTACAACTTTACTCATCTTAAAACATGTCATGATATTGACTGTAACATCTTTGTATCATGAAAGTGCCATTGAATGGATTTGTTTATTATTGTGCTTGTAATGATAATTTCTTCCATACCTTCTATGCAATAAGATATCGATTTATTTTTCTTCCTCCTGCTCTCATACACCCTTCAGTGCTTGGCTTTCAAGGACAGTGTTTCCCAGAGTGTTGGGGATTGTTCTGAATGGTAAATAAAGAACCTAAATTTAAGAAAAAAAAAAAAAAAAAAAACTCTCAGAGCCAAACATTTGAAAAAAACACACTAATAAATGATGAAAGACCAGCAGGAAATAAGGTACTCGAGGATGGGAGGGAGGAGCAAGGAAGGGATGGAGGAAAATAAATGGATGGGCTAGGTAAGGATGGAGGTGGGGAGATGTAAGGGGTGAGGTAGGTGGAGGAGGTTAAGACGGTTGTGTCGAAATACCGAATGGGGGGTTATTTACCAAATTGGTACTCTTAATTGCAAAATATTATAATCTTTATCACCATATAAATTAAATTAACCGCAATAATTTGACCCGAATTCAGATACTTAGGTGTATATAAACCTATCTTGTGATAATAATGACAATATTTTCGTATTAAATGCGCCGATTCTGTACCTATTTTGTGCCGATTCGATGGATGACTGTCGATTCGGTATTTTTTCGCACCGGCTAAACTGTGCTTCATTTCTTTTAAGATCAACTTCAAGCGTTCAGACCTCTCTCCAACGTTGTTTAATAAACCAGCTTATTCTGGTTTAACTTCGGTCTCTTATCTCAAATCAGTCATATAATCTGTCACCTTCCCCATCATGAGTAAGCAGTCTCAATACGGGTCAGGCTTTACACTGCCCCCTTACATTTGTTGAACAAACAAGTCTTGAATTAAACACAAGCCCCACTGGAGTACACACGTTTCCTCTCCACGTTGCCCTTCCTTATTATGAAGTCCACTGTTATTCATCCTCTACATCATTTCTTGGCTTCGTTTTGCTTAAAACGTGCATCGGCCGGTAATCAACCCAGGGTCTCCCGCGTGGGAAGGGAGAATTCTGCCGCTGAACCATCGATGTTAATGCAGTGATGGAAAAGATCATCTTTTAGAAGTCATGAGTCAAGTTTAGTTTCTCCTCATAACCAAAAATCATGCCTCTTATCTACCATAAGTTTTCTACAGCTTTCGGGTGACCTAATTAAAGAGGGGAAAATGATCCGGATGATAGAGTATTTGACGGACAACTTAAGTAAGCAGGTCGGGAATACATCAGTGAAAGAAATTCTAAATTGCGAGAGGGAGCAGCAGGGAGGGACTGGGAAGGAACTGTTGCACAGGGGTGGCTTTGGAGGTAAACGGGGGCATAGAAAAACAAAAAGAGAGAGTTGGAAAGGTGGTTTCGAAAGGAAGATGAGAGGTTAAGAAAGATGGGAAGGGGAAGGGGAGCTGAGGTGTTGGTGAGAAAAAACCAGGGAGAGTAATGGAACTGAACTGACACTACGTGGCTGAAACGGAATTGATGTCAAGGGCATGGATGAACTAGAAGTACCATGAATGAAGCTGAAATGGCGTATTTCACATAAAATTAAATCACATCTCATGGTAGTGGGTGTAGCTGAACCTGAATGTGAAGGACCTGAACTGGACCTAAATGAACCTAAACAGACGTGAAGGAATAGATGGACCTCCTGTAGTTGTCTAAAATTGATCGGTGGACTAATTCGTACCTAAATATAGAACAATTAATATAGCTAGTAATTTCAGTTGTTGCCTTTTGCATCTGACAGTAATTCCGGCACAGCTTTAATATTCTGCAACATTATCCGGCTAAACATACAGGCCTTCACTCCGTCTCAGTTCTCCCTGCAAGGCAAAGGTCTACTTCTTGTAGAGGGAACCTGTTGAATACGAATATTATAATTAATAACATTCTCTTGACAACTGAATTGCATGACTTTCTTCCATGCTAAGCGATACCGGTAGTCTTGCATATTCTCTATCAACTTACCTAGGCTCAAGATTAGTCTATTGCATCATCACAGCTGCATCTCAAAATGAACTGATCTTAAATTTCTCTCTCTCTCTCTCTCTCTCTCTCTCTCTCTCTCTCTCTCTCTCTCTTGAGATTATAATTTATTCGGGCTCCTGGCTTTGGTTCCCTTCAGTTTTGCATTAAAAAATAGGTCATTGACAAAAGATGTGTCCTCAATCCAAGGCCGTCCCCCACCCTCCGAAACATCTAAGTTCCTGGAGTGGCAGGCACAAAATTTCCAACACATCATAAGGAATGATTACTTCCTACAGGAGATCGGTAGTAAAAACAGTTGCTAACTGAAGAAATGGAAAAGAAATGATGTATCAATGTTGTATTATCTTGTTCTGTCCTTAAATAGCAGGCACTTGTCTAAAATGGGGCTGAAATTTCTGTTAGGCACGATCTAACCGGCTATAACACTCCTAACTGTCTGGACCTCACTAACCCAAAACCCTTCTTTTGCTGTTACTAGAAAACTGATCATGTCTCTGCTGCTTCAGAATAACTGTCGTGCATTGACGGGATTCACTACAGGCTTCGATTGATGACCCTTCTTTCTGTGGGTGAATTTACTATGTTACCTTCTACTGGAGAATGGATTCCTCCACTGAATGCCAAACGAGCCGACAGCACACACTTTCCCAACAATCCTGTATTGCATACCACGCCACCTTCATGTCATAACACTACTACTTAATCCTTGCTGAACATACAGGCCTTCATTCCGCCTGAAGTCACCTTTCAGCACATAGGATCCTGTTCCACTAAGTCCTTCCTAAATATCCAGTCCTTTCTTCCATCCCAGACTCCTTCATCACCTGATTGTCCCAGACATAATCTTGAACGCATTGGGTTCAAAACGTGCATCGGCCGGGAATCGAACCCGGGCCTCCCGCGTGGCAGGCGAGAATTCTACCACTGAACCACCGATGCTCATGTAATCGTAGGGAAAAACGCTAATTTGACGATCTCCAGAAGTCCCGAATCACGGTTGCTTTCTCCCCGAAACAAGAGTTCAGCTAAAGTCAGCCCTATATTATGTTTCATTTGTTTTCTGCAGTTAAGGGATAACTAAACGAAAGATGAAGAAAAGAGATCTGTATATATGAATACATCATATATAGTATATCTGTATGTTGCATATGTATATATATATGCACGCCTGTACACAAGCTAATATATTTATAAATGCGTACCTATCCTGTACATTCAGTATGTCTATTGGTACATGTGCGTGAATATATACTTAGATGTACTGATACCTACAGTATAAGTGTATGTATGTGTGCAAATATGCCTCTCTCTGCATAAGTACGTACATACGTTTGTATCTATGTACAACTTTACTCATCTTAAAACATGTCATGATATTGACTGTAACATCTTTGTATCATGAAAGTGCCATTGAATGGATTTGTTTATTATTGTGCTTGTAATGATAATTTCTTCCATACCTTCTATGCAATAAGATATCGATTTATTTTTCTTCCTCCTGCTCTCATACACCCTTCAGTGCTTGGCTTTCAATGACAGTGTTTCCCAGAGTGTTGGGGATTGTTCTGAATGGTAAATAAAGAACCTAAATTTAAGGGAAAAAAAAAAAAAAAAAAAAAAAAGCTCTCAGAGCCAAACATTTGAAAAAAAAAAACACACTAATAAATGATGAAAGACCAGCAGGAAATAAGGTACTCGAGGATGGGAGGGAGGAGCAAGGAAGGGATGGAGGAAAATAAATGGATGGGCTAGGTAAGGATGGAGGTGGGGAGATGTAAGGGGTGAGGTAGGTGGAGGAGGTTAAGACGGTTGTGTCGAAATACCGAATGGGGGGTTATTTACCAAATTGGTACTCTTAATTGCAAAATATTATAATCTTTATCACCATATAAATTAAATTAACCGCAATAATTTGACCCGAATTCAGATACTTAGGTGTATATAAACCTATCTTGTGATAATAATGACAATATTTTCGTATTAAATGCGCCGAGTCTGTACCTATTTTGTGCCGATTCGATGGATGACTGTCGATTCGGTATTTTTTCGCACCGGCTAAACTGTGCTTCATTTCTTTTAAGATCAACTTCAAGCGTTCAAACCTCTCTCCAACGTTGTTTAATAAACCAGCTTATTCTGGTTTAACTTCGGTCTCTTATCTCAAATCAGTCATATAATCTGTCACCTTCCCCATCATGAGTAAGCAGTCTCAATACGGGTCAGGCTTTACACTGCCCCCTTACATTTGTTGAACAAACAAGTCTTGAATTAAACACAAGCCCCACTGGAGTACACACGTTTCCTCTCCACGTTGCCCTTCCTTATTATGAAGTCCACTGTTATTCATCCTCTACATCATTTCTTGGCTTCGTTTTGCTTAAAACGTGCATCGGCCGGTAATCAACCCAGGGTCTCCCGCGTGGGAAGGGAGAATTCTGCCGCTGAACCATCGATGCTAATGCAGTGATGGAAAAGATTATCTTTTAGAAGTCATGAGTCAAGTTTAGTTTCTCCTCATAACCAAAAATCATGCCTCTTATCTACCATAAGTTTTCTTCAGCTTTCGGGTGACCTAAGTAAAGAGGGGAAAATGATCCGGATGATAGAGTATTTGACGGACAACTTAAGTACGCAGGTCGGGAATACATCAGTGAAAGAAATTCTAAAGTGCGAGAGGGAGGAGCAGGGAGGGACTGGGAAGGAACTGTTGGACAGGGGTGGCTTTGGAAGGGAAAGGGGGGGATAGAAAAACAAAAAGAGAGAGTTGGAAAGGTGGTTTCGAAAGGAAGATGAGAGGTTAAGAAAGATGGGAAGGGGAAGGGGAGCTGAGGTGTTGGTGAATAAAAACCAGGGAGAGTAATGGAACTGAACTGACACTACGTGGCTGAAACGAAATTGATGTCAAGGACATGGATGAACTAGAAGTACCATGAATGAAGCTGAAATGGCGTATTTCATATAAAATTAAATCACATCTCATGGTAGTGGGTGTAGCTGAACCTGAATGTGAAGGACCTGAACTGGACCTAAATGAACCTAAACAGACGTGAAGGAATAGATGGACCTCCTGTAGTTGTCTAAAATTGAGCGGTGGACTAATTCGTTCCTAAATATAGAACAATTAATATAGCTAGTAATTTCAGTTGTTGCCTTTTGCATCTGACAGTAATTCCGGCACAGCTTTAATATTCTGCAAGATTATCCGGCTAAACATACAGGCCTTCACTCCGTCTCAGTTCCCCCTGCAAGGCAAAGGTCTACTTCTTATAGAGGGAACCTGTTGAATACGAATATTATAATTAATAACATTTTCTTGACAACTGAATTGCATGACTTCCTTCCATGCTAAGCGATACCGGTAGTCTTACATATTCTCTATCAACTTACCTAGCCTCTATATTGGTCTATTGCATCATCACAGCTGCATCTCAAAATGAACTAATCTTAAATTTCTCTCTCTCTCTCTCTCTCTCTCTCTCTCTCTCTCTCTCTCTCTCTCTCTCTCTCTCTTGAGATTATAATTTATTCGGGCTCCTGGCTTTGGTTCCCTTCAGTTTTGCATTAAAAAATAGGTCATTGACAAAAGATGTATCCTCAATCCAAGGCCGCACCCCACCCTCCGAAACATCTAAGTTCCTGGAGTGGCAGGCACAAAATTGCCAACACATCATATGGAATCATTACTTCCTACAGGAGATCGGTAGTAAAAACAGTTGCTAACTGAAGAAATGGAAAAGAAATGATGTATGAATGTTGTATTATCTTGTTCTGTCCTTAAATAGCAGGCACTTGTCTAAAATGGGGCTGAAATTTCTGTTAGGCACGATCTAACCGGCTATAACACTCCTAACTCTCTGGACCTCACTAACCCAAAACCCTTATTTTGCTGTTACTAGAAAACTGATCATGTCTCTGCTGCTTCAGAATAACTGTCGTGCATTGACGGGATTCACTACAGGCTTGGATTGATGACCCTTCTTTCTGTGGGTGAATTTACGATGTTACCTTCTACTGGAGAATGGATTCCTCCACTGAATGCCAAACGAGCCGACAGCACACACTTTCCCAACAATCATGTATTGCATACCACGCCACCTTCATGTCATAACACTACTACTTAATCCTTGCTGAACATACAGGCCTTCATTCCACCTGAAGTCACCTATCAGCACATAGGATCCTGTTCCACTATGTCCTTCCTAAATATCCAGTCCTTTCTCCCATCCCAGACTCCTTCACCACCTGATTGTTCCAGACATGATCTTGATCGCATTGGGTTCAAATCATGGATCGGCCGGGAATCGAACCCGGGCCTCCCGCGTGGCAGGCGAGAATTCTACCACTGAACCACCGATGCTCATATAATCGTAGGGAAAAACGCTAATTTGACGGTCTCCAGAAGTCCCGAATCACGGTTGCTTTCTCCCCGAAACAAGAGTTCAGCTAAAGTCAGCCCTATATTATGTTTCATTCGTTTTCTGCAGTTAAGGGATCTATCTATCTATCTATTGCCAGACGCCTCAATTCCGTTTGGGGTGGCCACAAACAAATCGCCTCCAAGTCTCCCTGTCCTCCGCCATTTCACTCCCCTGCTCCCAGCTCACACCCCCCTCTCTCATATACCTCTCCACCCCATCCCTCCATCTCATCCTCGGCCTCCCCCTCCCTCTTTCCCCCTCCACCTCACTCACATACACTCTCTTCGTCAGTCTTTCACCCTCCATCCTCTCCACATGGCCAAACCACCTCAGTGTGTTCCTCATAACGCTTCCTATCACATCCACATCAACACCACAACGCTCCTTTATATCCTCATTCGTCAGCCTGTCTCTCCATGTGACTCCACAGGCTCCTCTTAAATAACTCATTTCCACTGCTCTCACTCTTGACTTGTGTCCCTCCAACAACGTCCAAGCTTCACTTCCGTACGTTAGAGTTGGTATCACAATACTGTCATGTAGAAACTTTTTCACTTCCATGCTCACTTCCCTGTTTCTTATCACTGCTTTCAAAGAACCAGCAACCTTTCTTCCCTGCTGTACCCTTTCAAGCACTTCACCCTCCAAACCTCCATCCTTACTCATTACACTACCCAAGTACTTAAACGTACTCACATTTTCCAATTCCTCACCATCCAACCTCGCTGTACATTCACTGACTTCACCTCTCTCAAAGACCATCACTTTACTCTTCCCTACATTCACCTTTAGATTCCGTTTCTTACACACTCTCCCAAACTCATCCACCAAGCCTTGCAGCTCTCCTTCGTCTTCACTCAACAACTCAGTATCATCTGCAAACAACAGTACAGGGAGTTTCCAAACACTATCCTCTCTCACCATGGCCACTCCAACATCCACTACCCTACCTTGTACCTCTTTTATTACCCCATCCATGTACAGATTGAACAACTATGGAGACATGACACATCCCTGTTTCAACCCAACCTTCAAAGAGAAAAATTCACTTAGTTCACCATCCACACGCACTGCAGCCTTCGCACCATCGTACATACTCTTCACAGCATTCAACAACTTTCCATCTACTCCATATATTCTTAACACTTTCCACAATCCTTGTCTATCCACCCTGTCATATGCTTTCTCCAAATCCATGAATGCCGCATACAACTTCTTTCCCTTCTCTAGAAACTTTTCCACTAAAGATCTGAGAATGAATATCTGATCTACACAACCTCTTCCCTTCCTAAAGCCTCCCTGTTCTTCTCCAACTAATTTCTCTGTTCTTTCTCTAACTCTGTCAATAAGTATCCTACCATACACTTTTCCTATTATACTAAGAAGACAAATGCCCCCATGGTTACCACACACTTCTTTTTCCCCTTTTCCTTTGTACAAGGGAATAATTATACCTGACTTCCAATCCTCCGGGACTCTACCTTCCTCCCAGGCCAATCTGCACATCTTCCACATCCATTCTACTACTATCTCTCCCCCATGCTTCAGCATTTCACCACACACTCCATCAATTCCTGGGGCTTTCCCCGATTTAACTTTCTTCATTGCTTCCACAACTTCTATCCTACTGATTTCTTCCTGTCTTCTCACCTCCCTCCTTCTCCCAGCCATTCCCCAGCCACTTATACTCGCATTACTTCCATCCTCTACGTTCAACAATTCCTTAAAGTGTTCTCTCCATCTGCTCACTTTTTCTCCCTTCTCCACTAGTAATCTACCATTTTTATCTTTCACTCCCCTGCTAACTTCACTTCCACCCTGTCTTACTCTTTTCACCTCTCTCCAGAACATTTTCTTACAGTCCCTCCACTTTACACTCAAATTTCTTCCAAATTCCTAATCCACTCTCTTCTTACTCTCTCTTACTAATCTTTTCACCTCTCTCATCCTTTCTACATATAACTCTCTCTTCCGCCTCTCAACCTCTTCCACGCCCCTATTTCTCATCCATTCATTGTATACTTTCTTCTTTTGTGCCACAGCCTGTTTCACCTCTTCAGTCCACCACGCTGTTCCTTGCACCCCCCTCTGTCTTCTCTTCCTTCCACACACCACATCACATGCTGCACATATTTCTTCTGTAAATATTCTACACACACCTTCCACGTCTCCCATCTGCTCCAATTCATATTTGCCCAATCGTTCCTCCACATCTCTCTTATACTCTGCCTTTTTCTCATCCTCCTGTAACCTTTCCACTCTCCTTGCAACTACTCCTTCCTCTTGTCTTTCCCTTCTTCTATTCCTCCAACTTTCTTGTACTTTAATTCTGGCCATCACCAAGTAGTGGTCAGAAAGTCCACTCCCCCAACCTCTATACACTCTTGCATCCATTACACATCTTCGCATCCTTTCATCCACACACACATAATCAATCATTGCCTTCCTTTCATTCAGTTCACCACCCACCCTTCTCATCACTCGCCATGTATACCTGTGAATCATTTTATGCCTGAAGAGGGTATTGGCTATCACCAACCACCTCCTAGCACAAATGTCCACTAACGCACTCCCATTCTCATCCATCTCAGCAGGCACACCCCACTCACCAACTATTCCATCCACCTTCACATTCCCAACTTTACCATTCATATCACCAATCAAAAACACTCTCTCATTCCTTCCAAACTTTTCCATGCACACTTCTACATTTGTCCAGAACTCTTCTCTCACTCTTCTAGCACGATCTTGCGTTGGCGCATACACACACACAATCGCCCACATTTGTATTCCACCTTTCAACTTTACCCACACAATCCTTGACCCAATTGATCCATACTGTCTTATGCTCCTCTTCCATCTTTTACTCACAACTATACATACTCCTTCCTTTGCCCTCTCATTCTCACCTACATCTGCACATATACCCCATCCATACTCCCATTCTCTCACACTTTCTCCTCTCCATTTTGTTTCAGTTATTCCACATACATCCACTTTCGCATCCTCAAGCACCTGGACAATCTCTCTCTCTTTCACCTCATCATTCGCTCCCCTTACATTCCAGGTTCCAATTACAATGTCCTTTGTCCGGTCCTTGGTCGTCATCGTTTGGTCAGTCCTTGTCCGAGGCTTATTGTTTGTTTTTTTAGTTAGTTGTTTTCCGGGGAGGGGCACTAACCCTCCGCCAACCCTTTTAGTCGCCTTTTACGACAAGCAGGGATACTGGGGGAGTATTCTTGAAAACCTCCCCTACCCCCAGGGGGTAGATGAAGAAAAGAGATCTGTATATGAAGAAAAGAGATCTGTATATATGAATACATCATATACAGTATAGGTGCATGTTGCATATGTATATATATGCACGCCTGTACACATGCCCATATATTTATAAATGCGTACCTATCCTGTACATTCAGTATGTCTATGGCTACATATGCGTGAATATATACTTAGATGTACTGATACCTACAGTATACGTGTATGTATGTGTGCATATATGCCTCTCTCTGCATAAGTACGTACATACGTGTGTATCTATGTACAACTTTACTCATCTTAAAACATGTCATGATATTGACTGTAACATCTTTGTATCATGAAAGTGCCATTGAATGGATTTGTTTATTATTGTGCTTGTAATGATAATTTCTTCTATACCTTCTATGCAATAAGATATCGATTTATTTTTCTTTCTCCTACTCTCATACACCCTTCAGTGCTTGGCCTTCAAGGACAGATTTTCCCAGAGTGTTAGGGGTTGTTCTGAATGGTAAATAAAGAACCTAAATTTAAGAAAAAAAAAAAAAAAAAAGCTCTCAGAGCCAAGCATTTGAAAAAAACAAACTAATGAATGATGAAAGACCAGCAGGAAATAAAGTACTCGAGGATGGGAGGGAGGAGCAAGGAAGGGATGGAGGAAAATAAATGGATGGGCTAGGTAAGGATGGAGGTGGGACGATGTAAGGGGTGAGGTAGGTGGAGGAGGTTAAGACGGTTGTGACGAAACACCGAATGGACGGTTATTTACCAAATTGGCACTCTTAATTGCAAAATATTATAATCTTTATCGCCATATAAATTAAATTAACCGCAATAATTTGACCCGAATTCAGATACTTAGGTGTATATAAACCTATCTTGTGATAATAATGACAATATTTTCGTATTAAATGCGCCAATTCTGTATCGATTTGGTGCCGATTCGATGGATGACTGTCGATACGGTATTTTTTCGCACCGGCTAAACTTTGCTTCATTTCTTTTAAGATCAACTTCAAGCGTTCATACCTCTCTCCAACGTTGTTTAATAAGCCAGCTTATTCTGGTTTAACTTCAGTCTCTTATCTCACATCAGTCATGTAATCTGTCACCTTCCCCATCATGAGTAAGCAGTCTCAATACGGGTCAGGTTTTACTCTACCCCCTTAAATTTGTTGAACAAACAAGTCTTGAATTAAACACAAGCCCCACTGGAGTACACACGTTTCCTCTCCACGTTGCCCTTCCTTATTATGAAGTCCACTGTTATTCATCCTCTACATCATTTCTTGACTTCGTTTTGCTTAAAACGTGCATCGGCCGGTAATCAACCCATGGTCTCCCGCGTGGGAAGGGAGAATTCTGCCGCTGAACCATCGATGCTAATGCAGTGATGGAAAAGATTATCTTTTAGAAGTCTTGAGTCAAGTTTAGTTTCTCCTCAACCAAAAATCATGCCTCTTATCTACCATAAGTTTTCTTCAGCTTTCGGGTCACCTAATTAAAGAGGAGAAAATGATCCGGATGATAGAGTATTTGACGGACAACTTAAGTACGCAGGTCGGGAATACATCAGTGAAAGAAATTCTAAAGTGCGAGAGGGAGGAGCAGGGAGGGACTGGGAAGGAACTGTTGGACAGGGGTGGCTTTGGAAGGGAAAGGGGGGTATAGAAAAACAAAAAGAGAGAGTTGGAAAGGTGGTTTCGAAAGTAAGATAAGAGGTTAAGAAAGATGGGAAGGGGAAGGGGAGCTGAGGTGTTGGTGAGAAAAAACCAGGGAGAGTAATGGAACTGAACTGACACTACGTGGCTGAAACGGAATTGATGTCAAGGGCATAGATGAACTAGAAGTACCATGAATGAAGCTGAAATGGCGTATTTCATATAAAATTAAATCACATCTCATGGTAGTGGGTGTAGCTGAACCTGAATGTGAAGGACCTGAACTGGACCTAAATGAACTTAAACAGACGTGAAGGAATAGATGGACCTCCTGTAGTTGCCTAAAATTGAGCGGTGGACTAATTCGTACCTAAATATAGAACAATTAATATAGCTAGTAATTTCAGTTGTTGCCTTTTGCATCTGACAGTAATTCCGGCACAGCTTTAATATTCTGCAACATTATCCGGCTAAACATACAGGCCTTCACTCCGTCTCAGTTCCCCCTGCAAGGCAAAGGTCTACTTCTTGTAGAGGGAACCTGTTGAATACGAATATTATAATTATTAACATTTTCTTGACAACTGAATTGCATGACTTTCTTCCATGCTAAGCGATACCGGTAGTCTTGCATATTCTCTATCAACTTACCTAGGCTCAATATTGGTCTATTGCATCATCACAGCTGCATCTCAAAATGAACTGATCTTAAATTTCTCTCTCTCTCTCTCTCTCTCTCTCTCTCTCTCTCTCTCTCTTGAGATTATAATTTATTCGGGCTCCTGGCTTTGGTTCCCTTCAGTTTTGCATTAAAAAATAGGTCATTGACAGAAGATGTGTCCTCAATCCAAGGCCGCACCCCACCCTCCGAAACATCTAAGTTCCTGGAGCGGCAGGGACAAAATTGCCAACACATCATATGGAATCATTACTTCC
Source organism: Coenobita brevimanus (assembly GCF_032717465.1). NCBI lineage: Eukaryota > Metazoa > Arthropoda > Malacostraca > Decapoda > Coenobitidae > Coenobita > Coenobita brevimanus. Next base: position 9,938,500 of record NC_136961.1, read on the forward strand.
TACAGGAGATCGGTAGTAAAAACAGTTGCTAACTGAAGAAATGGAAAAGAAATGATGTATCAATGTTGTATTATCTTGATCTGTCCTTAAATAGCAGGCACTTGTCTAAAATGACGCTGAAATTTCTGTTAGGCACGATCTAACCGGCTATAACACTCCTAATTCTCTGGACCTCACTAACCCAAAACCCTTCTTTTGCTGTTACTAGAAAACTTATTATGTCTCTGCTGCTTCAGAATAACTGTCGTGCATTGACGGGATTCACTACAAGCTTGGATTGATGAGCCTTCTTTCTGTGGGTGAATTTACTATGTTACCTTCTACTGGAGAATGGATTCCTCCACTGAATGCCAAACGAGCCGACAGCACACCCGTTCCCAACAATCCTGTATTGCATACCACGCCACCTTCATGTCATAACTCTACTACTTAATCCTTGCTGAACATACAGGCCTTCATTCCACCTGAAGTCACCTATCAGCACATAGGATCCTGTCCACTATGTCCTTCCTAAATATCCAGTCCTTTCTTCCATCCCAGACTCCTTCACCACCTGATTGTTCCAGACATAATCTTGAACGCATTGGGTTCAAAACATGCATCGGCCGGGAATCGAACCCGGGCCTCCCGCGTGGCAGGCGAGAATTCTACCACTGAACCACCGATGCTCATGTAATCGTAGGGAAAAACGTTAATTTGACGGTCTCCAGAAGTCCCGAATCACGGTTTCTTTCTCCCCGAAACAAGAGTTCAGCTAAAGTCAGCCCTATATTATGTTTCATTCGTTTTTTGCAGTTAAGGGATAACTAAACGAAAGATGAAGAAAAGAGAACTGTATATATGAATACATCATGTACAGTATATGTGCATGTTGGATATGTATATATATGCACGCCTGTACACATGCCCATATATTTATAAATGCGTACCTATCCTGTACATTCAGTATATCTATGGCTACATGTGCGTGAATATATACTTAGATATACTGATCCCTACAGTATATTGTATGTATGTGTGCAAATATGCCTCTCTCTGCGTAAGTACGTACATACGTTTGTATCCATGTACAACTTTTCTCATCTTAAAACATGTCATGATATTGACTGTAACATCTTTGTTTCATGAAAGTGCCATTGAATGGATTTGTTTATTATTGTGCTTGTAATGATAATTTCTTCTATACCTTCTATGCAATAAGATATCGATTTATTTTTCTTTCTCCTACTCTCATACACCGTTCAGTGCTTGGCCTTCAAGGACAGTGTTTCCCAGAGTGTTGGGGATTGTTCTGAATGGTAAATAAAGAACCTAAATTTAAGAAAAAAAAAAAAAAAAAAAAGCTCTCAGAGCCAAGCATTTGAAAAAAAAAAAAAAACTAATGAATAATGAAAGACCAGCAGGAAATAAAGTACTCGAGGATGGAAGGGAGGAGCAAGGAAGGGATGGGGGAAAATAAATGGATGGGCTAGGTAAGGATGGAGGTGGGGAGAAGTAAGGGGTGAGGAAGGTGGAGGAGGTTAAGACGGTTGTAACGAAATACCGAATGGACGGTTATTTACCAAATTGACACTCTTAATTGCAAAATATTATAATCTTTATCTCAATATAAATTAAATTAACCGCAATAATTTTACCCGAATTCAGATACTTAGGTGTATATAAACATATCTTGTGATAATAATGACAATATTTTCGTATTAATTGCGCCGATTCTTTACCGATTTGGTGCCGATTCGATGGATGACTGTCGATTCGGTATTTTTTCGCACCGGCTAAACTGGGCTTCATTTCTTTTAAGATCAACCTCAAGCGTTCAGACCTCTCTCCAACGTTGTTTAATAAACCAGCTTATTCTGGTTTAACTTCGGTCTCTTATCTCAAATCAGTCATGTAATCTGTCACCTTCCCCATCATGAGTAAGCAGTCTCAATACGGGTCAGGCTTTACACTGCCCCCTTACATTTGTTGAACAAACAAGTCTTGAATTAAACACAAGCCCCACTGGAGTACACACGCACTTCCTTATTATGAAGTCCACTGTTATTCATCCTCTACATCATTTCTTGACTTCGTTTTGCTTAAACCTTGCATCGGCCGGTAATCAACCCATGGTCTCCCGCGTGGGAAGGGAGAATTCTGCCGCTGAACCATCGATGCTAATGCAGTGATGGAAAAGATTGTCTTTTAGAAGTCAGAGTCAAGTTTAGTTTCTCCTCATAACCAAAAATCATGCCTCTTATCTACCATTAGTTTTCTTCAGCTTTCGGGTGACCTAAGTAAAGAGGGGAAAATGATCCGGATGATAGAGTATTTGACGGACAACTTAAGTACGCAGGTCGGGAATACATCAGTGAAAGAAATTCTAAAGTGCGAGAGGGAGGAGCAGGGAGGGACTGGGAAGGAACTGTTGGACAGGGATGGCTTTGGAAGGGAAAGGGGGGGATAGAAAAACAAAAAGAGTGAGTTGGAAAGGTGGTTTCGAAAGGAAGATGAGAGGTTAAGAAAGATGGGAAGGGGAAGGGGAGCTGAGGTGTTGGTGAGAAAAACCCATGGAGAGAAATGGAACTGAACTGACACTACGTGGCTGAAACGGAATTGATGTCAAGGGCGTGGAAGAACTAGAAGTACCATGAATGAAGCTGGAATGGAGTATTTCATATAAAATTAAATCACATCTCATGGTAGTGGGTGTAGCTGAACCTGAATGTGAATGACCTGAACTGGACCTAAATGAACCTAAACAGACGTGAAAGAATAGATGGACCTCCTGTAGTTGCCTAAAATTGAGCGGTGGACTAATTCGTTCCTAAATATAGAACAATTAATATAGCTAGTAATTTCAGTTGTTGCCTTTTGCATCTGACAGTAATTCCGGCACAGCTTTAATATTCTGCAACATTATCCGGCTAAACATGCAGGCCTTCACTCCGTCCCAGTTCTCCCTGCAAGGCAAAGGTCTACTTCTTGTAGAGGGAACCTGTTGAATACGAATATTATAATTATTAACATTTTCTTGACAACTGAATTGCATGACTTTCTTCCATGCTAAGCGATACCGGTAGTCTTGCATATTCTCTATCAACTTACCTAGGCTCAATATTGGTCTATTGCATCATCACAGCTGCATCTCAAAATGAACTGATCTTAAATTTCTCTCTCTCTCTCTCTCTCTCTCTCTCTCTTGAGATTATTATTTATTCGGGCTCCTGGCTTTTGTTCCCTTCAGTTTTGCATTAAAAAATAGGTCATTGACAAAAGATGTGTCCTCAATCCAAGGCCGCACCCCACCCTCCGAAACATCTAAGTTCCTGGAGTGGCAGGCACAAAATTGCCAACACATCATATGGAATGATTACTTCCTACAGGAGATCGGTAGTAAAAACAGTTGCTTACTGAAGAAATGGAAAAGAAATGATGTATCAATGTTGTATTATCTTGTTCTGTCCTTAAATAGCAGGCACTTGTCTAAAATGGGGCTGAAATTTCTGATAGGCACGATCTAACCGGCTATAACACTCCTAACTCTCTGGACCTCACTAACCCAAAACCCTTCTTTTGCTGTTACTAGAAAACTGATTATGTCTCTGCTGCATCAGAATAACTGTCGTGCATTGACGGGATTCACTACAAGCTTGGATTGATGACCCTTCTTTCTGTGGGTGAATTTACTATGTTACCTTCTACTGGAGAATGGATTCCTCCACTGAATGCCAAACGAGCCGACAGCACACACTTTCCCAACAATCCTGTATTGCATACCACGCCACCTTCATGTCATAACACTACTACTTAATCCTTGCTGAACATACAGGCCTTCATTCCACCTGAAGTCACCTATCAGCACATAAGATCCTGTTCCACTATGTCCTTCCTAAATATCCAGTCCTTTCTTCCATCCCAGATTCCTTCACCACCTGATTGTTCCAGACATAATCTTGAACTCATTGGGTTCAAAACGTGCATCGGCCGGGAATCCAACCCGGGCCTCCCGCGTGGCAGGCGAGAATTCTACCACTGAACCACCGATGCTCATGTAATCGTAGGGAAAAACGCTAATTTGACGGTCTCCAGAAGTCCCGAATCACGGTTGCTTTCTCCCCGAAACAAGAGTTCAGCTAAAGTCAGCCCTATATTATGTTTCATTCGTTTTCTGCAATTAAGGGATAACTAAACGAAAGATGAAGAAAAGAGATTTGTATATATGAATACATCATATATAGTATATGTGCATGTTGCATATATATATATATGCACGCCTGTACACATGCCCATATATTTATAAATGCGTACCTATCCTGTACATTCAGTATGTCTATGGCTACATGTGCGTGAATATATACTTAGATGTACTGATACCTACAGTATACGTGTATGTATGTGTGCATATATGCCTCTCTCTGCATAAGTACGTACATACGTGTGTATCTATGTACAACTTTACTCATCTTAAAACATGTCATGATATTGACTGTAACATCTTTGTATCATGAAAGTGCCATTGAATGGATTTGTTTATTATTGTGCTCGTAATGATAATTTCTTCTATACCTTCTATGCAATAAGATATCGATTTATTTTTCTTCCTCCTACTCTCATACACCCTTCAGTGCTTGGAGGTGGGGAGATGTAAGAGGTGAGGTAGGTGGAGGAGGTTAAGACGGTTGTAACGAAATACCGAATGGGCGGTTATTTACCAAATTGACACTCTTAATAGTAAATTATTATAATCTTTACCACCATATAAATTAAATTAACCGCAATAATTTGACCCGAATTCGGATACTTAGGTGTATATAAACCTATCTTGTGATAAGAATGACAATATTTTCTTATTAAATGCGCCGATTCTGTACCGATTTGGTGCCGATTCGGTGGATGACTGTCGATTCGGTAGTTTTTCCCACCGGCTAAACTGTGCTTCATTTCTTTTAAGATCAACCTCAAGTGTTCAGACCTCTCTCCAACGTTGTTTAATAAGCCAGCTTATTCTGGTTTAACTTCGGTCTCTTATCTCAAATCAGTCATGTAATCTGTCACCTTCCCCATCATGAGTAAGCAGTCTCAGTACGGGTCAGGCTTTACAATACCCCCTTACATTTGCTGAACAAACAAGTCTTGAATTAAACACAAGCCCCACTGGAGTACACACGTTTCCTCTCCACGTTGCCCTTCCTTATTATGAAGTCCACTGTTATTCATCCTCTACATCATTTCTTGACTTCGTTTTGCTTAAAACGTGCATCGGCCGGTAATCAACCCATGGTCTCCCGCGTGGGAAGGGAGAATTCTGCCGCTGAAACATCGATGCTAATGCAGTGATGGAAAAGATTATCTTTTAGAAGTCATGAGTCAAGTTTAGTTTCTCCTCATAACCAAAAATCATGCCTCTTATCTACCATTAGTTTTCTACAGCTTTCGGGTGACCTAATTAAAGAGGGGAAAATGATCCGGATGATAGAGTGTTTGACGGACAACTTAAGTATGCAGGTCGGGAATACATCAGTGAAAGAAATTCTAAAGTGCGAGAGGGAGGAGCAGGGAGGGACTGGGAAGGAACTGTTGGACAGGGGTGGCTTTGGAAGGGAAAGGGGGGGATAGAAAAACAAAAAGAGAGAGTTGGAAAGGAGGTTTCGAAAGGAAGAGAAAAGGTTAAGAAAGATGGGAAAAGGAAGGGGAGCTGAGGTGTTGGTGAGAAAAAACCAGGGAGAGTAATGGAACTGAACTGACACTACGTGGCTGAAACGGAATTGATGTCAAGGACATGGATGAAGTAGAAGTACCATGAATGAAGCTGAAATGGCGTATTTCATATAAAATTAAATCACATCTCATGGTAGTGTGTGTAGCTGAACTTGAATGTGAAGGACCTGAACTGGACCTAAATGAACCTAAACAGACGTGAAGGAATAGATGGACCTCCTGTAGTTGCCTAAAATTGAGCGATGGACTAATTCGTACCTAACTATAGAACAGTTAATATAGCTAGTAATTTCAGTTGTTGCCTTTTGCATCTGACAGTAATTCCGGCACAGCTATAATATTCTGCAACATTATCCGGCTAAACATACAGGCCTTCACTCCGTCTCAGTTCCCTCTGCAAGGCAAAGGTCTACTTCTTGTAAAGGGAACCTGTTGAATACGAATATTATAATTATTAACATTTTCTTGACAACTGAATTGCGTGACTTTCTTCCATGCTAAGCGAAACCGGTAGTCTTGCAAATTCTCTATCAACTTACCTAGGCTGAATATTGGTCTACAGTATTTCATCATCACAGCTGCATCTCAAAATCAACTGATCTTAAATTTCTCTCTCTCTCTCTCTCTCTCTCTCTCTCTCTCTCTCTCTTTTGAGATTATAATTTATTCGGGCTCCTGGCTTTGGTTCCCTTCAGTTTTGCATTAATAAATAGGTGATTGACAAAAGATGTATCCTCAATCCAAGGCCGCACCCCACCCTCGGAAACATCTAAGTTCCTGGAGTGGCAGGCACAAAATTGCCAACACATCATATGGAATGATTACTTCCTACAGGAGATCGGTAGTAAAAACAGTTGCTAACTGAAGAAATGGAAAAGAAATGATGTATCAATGTTGTATTAACTTGTTCTGTCCTTAAATAGCAGGCACTTGTCTAAAATGGGGCTGAAATTTCTGTTAGGCACGATCTAACCGGCTATAACACTCCTAACTCTCTGGACTTCTCTAACTCAAAACCCTTCTTTTGTTGTTACTAGAAAACTGTTTATGTCTCTGCTGCTTCAGAATAACTGTCGTGCATTGACGGGATTCACTACAGGCATGGATTGATGACTCTTCTTTCTGTGGGTGAATTTACTATGTTACCTTCTACTGGAGAATGGATTCCTCCACTGAATGCCAAACGAGCCGACAGCACACCCGTTCCCAACAATCCTGTATTGCATACCACGCCACCTTCATGTCATAACACTACAACTTAATCCTTGCTGAACATACAGGCCATCATTCCACCTGAAGCCACCTTTCAGCATATAGGATCCTGTTCCACTATGTCCTTCCTAAATATCCAGTCCTTTCTTCCATCCCAGACTCCTTCACCAACTGTTTGTTCCAGACATAATCTTGAACGCATTGAGTTCAAAACGTGCATCGGCAGGGAACCGAACCCGGGCCCCCCGCGTGGCAGGCGAGAATTCTACCACTGAACCACCGATGCTCATGTAATCGTAGGGAAAAAAGCTAATTTGACGGTCTCCAGAAGTCCCGAATCACGGTTTCTTTCTCCCCGAAACGAGAGTTCAGCTAAAATCAGCCCTATATTATGTTTCATTCGTTTTCTGCAGTTTAGGGATCTATCTATCTATCTATTGCCAGACGCCTCAATTCCGTTTGGGGTGGCCACAAACAAATCGCCTCCAAGTCTCCCTGTCCTCCGCCATTTCACTCCCTGCTCCCAGCTCACACCCCCCTCTCTCATATACCTCTCCACCCCATCCCACCATCTCAAACACGGCCTCCCCCTCCACCTCACTCACATACACTCTCTTCGTCAGTCTTTCACCCTCCATCCTCTCCACATGGCCAAACCACCTCAGTGTGTTCCTCATAACGCTTCCTATCACATCCACATCAACACCACAACGCTCCTTTATATCCTCATTCGTCAGCCTGTCTCTCCATGTGACTCCACAGGCTCCTCTTAAATAACTCATTTCCACTGCTCTCACTCTTGACTTGTGTCCCTCCAACAACGTCCAAGCTTCACTTCCGTACGTTAGAGTTGGTATCACAATACTGTCATGTAGAAACTTTTTCACTTCCATGCTCACTTCCCTGTTTCTTATCACTGCTTTCAAAGAACCAGCAACCTTTCTTCCCTGCTGTACCCTTTTCAAGCACTTCACCCTCCAAACCTCCATCCTTACTCATTACACTACCCAAGTACTTAAACGTACTCACATTTTCCAATTCCTCACCATCCAACCTCGCTGTACATTCACTGACTTCACCTCTCTCAAAGACCATCACTTTACTCTTCCCTACATTCACCTTTAGATTCCGTTTCTTACACACTCTCCCAAACTCATCCACCAAGCCTTGCAGCTCTCCTGTCTTCACTCAACAACTCAGTATCATCTGCAAACAACAGTACAGGGAGTTTCCAAACACTATCCTCTCTCACCATGGCCACTCCAACATCCACTACCCTACCTTGTACCTCTTTTATTACCCCATCCATGTACAGATTGAACAACTATGGAGACATGACACATCCCTGTTTCAACCCAACCTTCAAAGAGAAAAATTCACTTAGTTCACCATCCACACGCACTGCAGCCTTCGCACCATCGTACATACTCTTCACAGCATTCAACAACTTTCCATCTACTCCATATATTCTTAACACTTTCCACAATCCTTGTCTATCCACCCTGTCATATGCTTTCTCCAAATCCATGAATGCCGCATACAACTTCTTTCCCTTCTCTAGAAACTTTTCCACTAAAGATCTGAGAATGAATATCTGATCTACACAACCTCTTCCCCTTCCTAAAGCCTCCTGTTCTTCTCCTAATAATTTCTGTTCTTTCTCTAACTCTGTCAATAAGTATCCTACCATACACTTTTCCTATTATACTAAGAAGACAAATGCCCCCATGGTTACCACACACTTCTTTTTCCCCTTTTCCTTTGTACAAGGGAATAATTTTACCTGACTTCCAATCCTCCGGGACTCTACCTTCCTCCCAGGCCAATCTGCACATCTTCCACATCCATTCTACTACTATCTCTCCCCCATGCTTCAGCATTTCACCACACACTCCATCAATTCCTGGGGCTTTCCCCGATTTAACTTTCTTCATTGCTTCCACAACTTCTATCCTACTGATTTCTTCCTGTCTTCTCACCTCCCTCCTTCTCCCAGCCATTCCCAGCCACTTATACTCGCATTACTTCCATCCTCTACGTTCAACAATTCCTTAAAGTGTTCTCTCCATCTGCTCACTTTTTCTCCCTTCTCCACTAGTAATCTACCATTTTTATCTTTCACTCCCCTGCTAACTTCACTTCCACCCTGTCTTACTCTTTTCACCTCTCTCCAGAACATTTTCTTACAGTCCCTCCACTTTACACTCAAATTTCTTCCAAATTCCTAATCCACTCTTCTTACTCTCTCTTACTAATCTTTCACCTCTCTCATCCTTTCTACATATAACTCTCTCTTCCGCCTCTCAACCTCTTCCACGCCCCTATTTCTCATCCATTCATTGTATACTTTCTTCTTTTGTGCCACAGCCTGTTTCACCTCTTCAGTCCACCACGCTGTTCCTTGCACCCCTCTCCGTCTTCTCTTCCTTCCACACACCACATCACATGCTGCACATATTTCTTCTGTAAATATTCTACACACACCTTCCACGTCTCCCATCTGCTCCAATTCATATTTGCCCAATCGTTCCTCCACATCTCTCTTATACTCTGCCTTTTTCTCATCCTCC